>NC_092710.1:214389369-214598175 GCF_047496885.1 Scyliorhinus torazame
GGGTTGTCGGCGAGCATCCAGTACCTGCAGGCGCAGTTTCATAGATTATCATAGAATTTACAGTGCAGAAGGAGGCCATTCGGCCCATCGAGTCTGCACCAGCTCTTGGAAAGAGCACCCTACCCAAGGTCAACACCTCCACCCTATCCCCACAACCCAGCGACCCCACCCAACACTAAGGGCAATTTTGGACACTAAGGGCAATTTATCATGGCCAATTCACCTAACCTGCACATCTTTGGACTGTGGGAGGAAACCCATGCAGACACGGGGAGGATGTGCAGGAGTCCAACCAAGTGCAGGAGAAGGAGCTGGTGCCGAACATGGGTACCGCCCAGGCCAACACCGCACGGGTGGTATCCGCGGTGGAGGCATTGGGGGCGACAGTTTCGGCCATGGACCAGCATGTCCGAGGCCTGGGGCATTCTGTGTTGGCACTGGCTGAGGACCAGGACAGGGCTACCCACTCACAGGCAGCCATATGCCAGAGCCACTTGGACATTGCAGCGGCGCTCCTCAGCGTGGCCCAGTCACAGCAGGCTATGGCTGATGAACGTTGCCCAGACGCTGGCCGGCGTGGCGCAGACACAGAGGGAGGTAACCCAGTCCTAGAGGGAGATGGCGCAGTCACTCGCTGATGTGGCGCATACCCAAAAGGTGGTGGCACAGTCACAGCGTGTTGTGGCGCAGTCCTTTACGGAGATGATTCACTGCTTGTGCACCATGGCCACGAGCATACAGACCCTGATTGAAACCAGAGCGGGCCTCCAGGATTGGTAGCGCCAGGTGGCGGGGGAGCCATTGGGCATCCCGAGGGAGGAGGAGGTGATGGGGCCCGTGCCGGTGACTCCTGCAGGGGCAGTGCCAGAACACCGCAGCACCTTGGAGCCCCCCCCCCCCCCCACTTCTCCTGTCCCTGGTGCATCTGGTGGGCAGTGGGCAGAACAGGGTGGCACCACGCCACCTGGATCACCCGAGCAACAGCCGGGTCCATCCAGGCTGGGTCCCCCCAGAAGACGGTAGCCAACGGGAACAGGAGGGCAGGAGCCACAGCAGGCCGCCTCCATTCCTACTGCACCATCTGGGGAACGACCTAGAAAGTTAGACACCAGGTGAGTTGGCATGTGGGGGCTGACAAAAGGAGGGCACAGTTTAGTGATAGGTGCTCAGACACAGACTGTATATATTTGTTCACAATAAACACCTGTTACCACTGTTGCAAACTGTCCTGGTGCTCTCTCTGATAGGTGTGAGGGGTGTCATAATATACACATCAGTACATGATGGTGCAGAGACACACACTGACTGACACACTGCAAGACCAATCAACACACACAACACAGCAGCCAATCACCAATTAGGGCACCGTCACTATAAAGACAAAGGGCACTAGTTTTCCCGCTGATTTGGGATGCAGCCTCTGAGACAGACAGAGCCCGCAGTCAGTAGCACAAACATCCACCATGTGCTAGCAGTATAGGCTGGTCAGGTTAGGCATAGGTCTTCAGTCAGTCTAACATAGTGTCAACCCACAGTGCAAGTAAGTTTAACAGCTCTTAGTTAAATAAAATAGAGTTGTACTATCACAAGTGTTGGTAGCCTGTCTATGTTACTGCTAAGGTAAACGCAGTCTCCACAGATCCAGAGTACCCAACACATCAACGGGTGGGCTGGCCGAGGAGGTGGGGGGTGCAGGAAACCAGACTGATTTTACCCTCAAAATTACATGTTTGCCTTTGTCCTCACCAAGGGGTGCACCTGGCTTAGTTACAGTTCCGTGATTACATAATGCTTATAGTGTGTGTTTTTATAGTGACTACTAAACAAATGCACTGTGGTAAATGTGGGGCGGCATGGTGGTGCAGTGGTTAGCACTGCTGCCTCACGGTGCCGAGGACGCGGTTCGATCCCAGTCCCAGATCACTGTCTGTGTGGAGTTTGCACATTCTCCCCATGTCTGTGTGGGTCTCACCCCCACAAACCCAAAGATGTGCAGGTTAGGTCGATAGATTGGCCATGCTAAATTGCCCCTTAATTGGAAAAAAAGAATTGGGTACTCTAAATTTATAAAATAAAAACTTAAAACTAACAGTTTAGGTATCAGGACCTCTAATTAGAACAATCTCAATTTTATTTCATATGTATGGACTTTAACAATTTGGCAACACTGTCCAAATGCTCTTCACTCATCAGCAACTTTATAACACTTGGAAAAGATGAAAGTATTTTTTATCCTAAGGAATTCAGGGAAATAATTTTTCTCTGACTCATAAAGGCAATGAAGAAGGAGTTCCAGAAGACAACAGTAACCATGACGTACATCAACAAATACCACACCTACCTCTGTATGCAGAAATCTAAACTCTGGCCTGCAAAACTTACTCCCCCCCCAAAGTCCAGGTTCCTCTGTTTAATTCACTCGATCATTCTCAGTACTGTACAGCAAATGTCTGTCACCTTAATACATTATGTTCTTTGGGATAATTTAGAATAAATCATTTTGAACATAACGCTCAAATAAAATTAAGTAGTCACTCAGTGAAAAAAGGTGCACAATTTGCCACTTCAATCAAGTGCTGGTTTATTTTTCCCTAAATATCTGAGTCATAGTTGACCCCGTTTGTACAAAATATTTATTGATTTTAGCACTTGAAATGAATTTTGAAAATAAAAAGCATTGTTTTATTATGGAGGGCACATGATTGCAGAAATGCTGTTAAGGAATTGATGTACCATGACACTGTCATTTGGCATTTAATATGGCTTTCTGTATCATCATAACTTACTGAACAACAGAACATTTTGTTCACTCCTTCTACTAGTTCTAATATGCATAGTTAAATACCACATGACTTGTCATGGTACATCAGGTTTTTAAACAGAACCACAGCAATCATATGTCCTCACATAACAAAACAATGTTGTCAATTTTCAACAGTAACTTTAAGTGCTAAAATCAATAAATGTTTGGTATAAACAAGATCCACTCTGACTCAATTATTTAGGGAAAAATAAACTAGCATGGAGTTATAAATTGTTGGTTTGCGCACTATGCTTAGAATAATTTATTTAACATTTGAGCAACCTTACCACATTGTTTAAAAATAATACTTATTAATTAAAATACTAAATATGCACAAAAAAGAGAGATCTGAGATTTAAGCTGAGTAGCAGAAGCAAACTGGAGAGCCCAGGAGGCAAGGGAGAGGCAGACCTGAGATTGTTCAGGGTTGGAGCAGCAGACAAAGGGAGAGTTGTACGAAGCAAGTATCTGAGAGTAGGCCTCAATTAGAGAGTTCAAAAGAAAGGGGGCTGGATTCTGCGATCGCTAACGCGAAATCCCCGTTTACGCCCGAATCGGGGGTGGCGCCGTTTTTGGGATGCTCTGCCCCCTCAAAAATGGCGAACTCAGGGAGTATGCTGCACGGCGTATGGACGGCCTCAGGACATCTGAGGGCCTCCCCCGCTGCTCCGCCCCCGATAGGCCAAGTCCCCGACGGCGTGGTAAACGTGTGCTCACACCGTTCAAGGACCTCACGTGGCGGCTGCAGACTGGGCCCAGTCGGGGAGGGGGGGGGTGGGGTGGGGGGAGCTGTTCTGCTGGCAGGGGAGGACTTCAGCAGGGGCTGGTGGCGGGTGGCGAGGCTGATTACAGGGGGGCAGTTTTTGGCAGGCCGGGTCCGGTCGGCCGCCGCCATGTTGCACGGCACGGACACGGACCTGGCCATTCTGTGGTTGGATCCGCAGATAAAACCGGAGGTTTCGGCGCCGACTTTCTGGTCAAAAGACCAGATGGATCCTGCAGACATAGCCACAGGATTGGAGAATCCAGCCCAGGGAGTGTGAGCATCAGGGAGAGAAGTAAAAACACCTAAAGTCATTTCAGCACAGAGGAGGAGCTGGTCGGGGAGTAGTTGGTGTGTTATTTCTCTCCAGATCAGTCAAGTCTAAAAATTTATTTCTGATAAATTGAGATAGTGATCTAATAAATAGACATGACATAGCACCTCAATGTCGCATAATGGGTTAACAATTATGGTAATGAGACAGTGATGTGTATCGTGATGTAACAATAACATCCACAATCATGTGCTAGAGACACTATAGAGAAGGTGGAATGGTCTGAACACAAGAGAGATGTACTTACCTCCTAACTTATCATTTATATTGTGTAAATAAAGTAGTTTTGAAGAAACCTACCTGAGTCAGACATGAGGAGAGGGAAATCTTCTCAGTATAAATTAGGCCATAAGATAAACCACAAAACATGGTGGCAACACTGGTGACACCAATCTAACAATTGGTGCCATCAACAGAACACCCACAGGGAGAAATGGAAGAATTATTCAAAAAGAAGAGGCAGAAGACTTATCTTGGTGAGAGGCACACAGAATTGGTAACGATGTCAACACCAGTCACTGTTCCTTCCGCAGCCCTTCGAAAACCTCTAAGGTCCACAGAGGGGCCAGCATTGTGAGTTGTGGAAAAAAGCTCCCTGAGATATCGAGCAGCATCAGGTGTGAATTCCAAAAAGAAAAAGCACCATATAACCATAGAATTCCTACAGTGCAAAAGGAGGCCATTTGGCCCATCGTGTCTGCCGACCATCTGAAAGGGCACACTACCTAGGCCCACTCCCCCACCTTATCCTCGTAACCCCATAACCCCACCTAACCAACACTAAGGGGCAATTTAGTATGGCCAATCCACCTAATCTGCACTTATTTGGACTGTAGGAGGACACCAGAGCACCCGGTCAAGATGCCTCTTAAACGTTGCTATCATGTCTGCTTCCACCACCTTCCCTGGCAGTGTGTTCCACGCACTCACCACCCTCTGTGTAAAAAAACTTGCCTCGGACATCTCTAAACTTTCCTCTTTGCACCTTAAACCTATGTCCTCTAGTAATTGACTTTTCCACCCTGGGAAAAAGCATCTGACTATCCACTCGATCGATGCCGCTCATAATTTTTGTAAACTTCCATCAGGTTGCCTCTCAACCTCCGTTAATCCAATATCTCTTCATAGCTAATACCCTCCAGACCAGGTAAACCTCTTCTGTACCCCTTTTGCAAAGCATCCACATCCGTCTGGTAGTATGGTGACCAGAATTGTACGCAATATTCCAAATGTGGCCGAACTAAGGCTCTGTACAGCTGTAGCATGACTTGCCTGTTTTTATACTCCATGCCCCATGAAGGCAAGCATGTAGGCCTTCTTGACTACCTTATCGACCTGTGCTGCCACTTTCAGTGATCTGTGGACCTGTACGCCAAGATTTCTCTGCCTGTCAATATTCATAAGGATTCTGCCATTTACTGTATACTTCCCACCTCTATTAGACCTTCCAAAATACATGATCTCATATTTGTCTGGATTAAACAGGCTCAGGGAAACCTGCACATCGGTCCCATCCACCTCTGTTTTCGACCTTTGCTGGGCCTGAAAATCCTGTCATTTGTCTTTCCTGATTTATTTTGTTCTTGCCATGTTTTTCTAAAGAGAGTGTTCCATTCTTGAGAAAATTAATCATTTTCAAATTATTTTCTCAGCCTTTTTCACCAGTGGGTTATAGAACCCTTTGTAGAAACAAAAACTATAACCTGATTAGAAAATTTATTTGGGGAATTGGCCTTCAATTTTCTCAAGATTTAATTTTAATTTTGACCTTATTGAGCTATTTTCCCTGAGGAAACTTCACGCATAAACCATGACTTTTTAAAGAAAACTTATTAATAAGCTCGAAAATTGATTTAGAATTTCAACAAATATGTAAGGTTTTATGTTTGAATGAGAATTGCTCTACCAAAAACACCTTCTAAATTGGCAACATATGCCTGCCTTTGACTAATGCTATAATGAAAGTGAATGGCTCGAGCTTGTTGGGAACATTTGAAGTATTTTGATGATACTGTTGTAGTGCAGCATAACTTTATCTTGAAGTCAAATCTGCTTCATAGGCAACCTGTATCCTCATAAGCATGAGAGATAGGGAAGATACAAGGTATGTGTTACCATGCGAAAGTGAAAGGCAAGTTTGGAGCATTCATGATAAAGCTATGAGTTTTGCCTGCCTTTAAAATACATTCTTAACATTTTTTAAATAAATTCTTAACATTTTTAAAATATTCTTAAAATGTTTTGATTAATTTTTAACATAGAACCACATCTCTGAGGTGGTGGCATGTCAACAATAGATTCCTACAAATGCAACTCATGGTTGATTGACATTTGTTTCCTCTCAGGACCTTCAATGTACAGTAGTATACAGACGATCAAATTACCTCCAGCAGATTTGGGCTTGTTCTTGTTGCTATGGCGATTTCTGCTCTGCTGTGTGGTCATTATTGGGTTGCATTTGTTTGCACCACAAGTGAGCTGTGCTAGATTACTGATTGGTTCCCTTGGAGGACAAGGCACAGCCAACAATTGTCATTGTCAGGCAGGTTCTAAAGTTCAGGGTGCTAACATGACTGCTTTCAAAGAGAGTTCTCTGTTTGGGCCCTGCATGATTTTGAACATTGCTGGCAAATCTCCTTCCAACCTTCTCTTCGCTAAGAAGAACAATGACTTCTTCATTCTACCCACATAACTGAGCCCCTCATTCCCTAGCACTATACATGGGAGTAGCAGTCTGAAAATAACAAATAAATGTAAGAATGCATGTTGGTAGGAACATAGAATTTTTTTACTGGGAACATGTTACGTTTCTCTAATGTCTCCATGTAACTGAAGACTTCTTGGTAGAATTCAGTAAGTTTCCTGTGCACCCTATCTAAGGCCTTGACATCCAAGTGTGGTGCTCAGATTTGACAAAAGTTCTCCAGTTAAATCTAACTAGTGTTTGTTAAGATTTACATAATGCCTTGCTTTTGTACCAGTAGGTTTGAAGGCAGGGGCAACGTAAAATCCAGCAGGTGACCTTCCTGCCGCCTACCCACATGCCTCTGACGTGTCTGAAATTTTACAGGTCTCGGGTGGTAGGTGCAGCATTGGGCAGCCCACCCACCTTTGAGCCCCCACTGGCATTTTACCCATAGTGGCGGTAGGCCCATGCCATTTGGGAACCCCAGCAGCTTTAGCTGCCTGGGCTGGTGTCAAGCAAGAAGGCGTTCCCTGGGCCCATGGGAGGCACCCATCTCCAAAGTTATCCCCCCACCCCTTCCACCCCTCCTTCCAGCATTTAATCTCACCTCCCTGGCCGAGACCCTGACCCCAGATGTAGCTGGGCTCAATGTAGTCACAGCAGTAACCACCATTCCCGGTTGATACTGCTGCAACAACACAGCTACTGGCCAATCTCCTGAGAAAGGGATGGAAACTTCACCTTAAAGCAATTAACCCTGCATGCTCCCCATGTTCAATTGCTTTGTTGGGATCCCCTGACTTTTTACTGGGGTGGGGAGGAGGGTGGGGTGGAGGGGGGGGGGGGGGGGGGTTGGGGGGGGGGGGGGGGGGGGCAGTGCCCATTAAATCCACCACTGCTTCTAATAACAAAACCACATTGTGAATCTTTCAGCATCCTTCTCTGCTTGCCACCAGAGACTTTCTTACGTACATCCACAGGTCTCTCTGTTCATGCATTCCTTTTACGATTCTACCATTTAGTTTATATCGCCTCTCCTCATTTTTCTTAATTCTCCCCCCGCCCCACCCCCATACCCCGGAGTTCCTAACATTTATTAATTCCCCTTCCCACCAAAGCTCTTGAATTTTCTAGGCAAAGGAAACAACAGAAAGGAAATGTGATGTAGCTCACAGGAGTCTAGAGGAAATGTGAATGGCTGGATCCTGAATTGTGTTTGTTCTTTGTAGTAGTGGAAGATGGGCATTATAACAATGAGAACGCCATGAGTTAAGTTTCAGCTATGATGTGTTCAAATATGACGAATCAGTCCAATTTCAAATCTGAGTATGTGTAATGTTACAGGAATAAAGCAGGGGAGTGGGACTAGGTAGACTGCTCTTTCAGAGAGCCAGACCAAACTTGTTGGGCCAAATGACTTCTTGTGCACTGTAAAGATTCTGTGAGTTTAAACATGAAAAGATCTGTTGCATTTGTGCACCCATCTATTGTTGGTGTGGAAGAGGATCTTGCAGCACTGGATTTGTGACCTCACGCTTCCTGTTGGCCAGTGAACATTAGGAGCTGGTGCCTTTGCGAATGAGACTGTGCCTAATAGGGCAATCCTGTGCAAAGCTCTCCCATGGCTCAGGGGTGATGTTAACACTTTTCGGTGCACCCTTCAGAATGTCCCTGAAGTGCTTTTTCTAGCCTCCATGTGAACATTTCCCTTCAATTAGCTTGTCGCAGAAGAGATTTTTTGGCTAGTGCTCAGCACGCAATCATATCCTGCCATATCTGATAACTCTTCAGCAATGTGTCAGTCAGGGAGAGAATCTCTTGATTTGTCATCTAATCTTGAGTAATCTTCGCAAGCAGGTCATGAAAGTAAAATTATCGGCCAGTTAGCCTGACTTCGGTCATTGGACAGGCTGGGAGTGTGGACAAACAAGTGGCAGATGGAATATAATATGGAAAAGTGTGAGGTTTTGCACTTTGGAAGGAGAAATGGAGGCATAGACTATTTTCTAAATGGGAAGATGCTTTGGAAATCAGAAGCACAAAGGGACTTGGGAGTCCTTGTTCACGATTCTCTTAAGGTTAACGTGCAGGTTCAGTCGGCAGTTAGGAAGGCAAATGCAAAGTTAGCATTCATGTCGAGATGGCTAGAATACAAGACCAAGGATGTACTTCTGAGGCTATACAAGGCTCTGGTCAGACCCATTTGGAGTATTGTGAGCAGTTTTGGGCCCGTATCTAAGGAAGGATGTGCTGGCCTTGGAAAGGGTCCAGAGGAGGTTCACAAGAATGATCCCTGGAATAAAGAGCTTGTCGTATGAGGAACGGTTGAGGACTCTGAGTCTGTACTCATTGGAGTTTAGAAGGATGAGGGGGGATCTTATTGAAATTTACAGGATACTGCGTGGCCTGGATAGAGTGGACATGGAGAGGATGTTTCCACTTGTTTCCACTAAGTTTCAATAAGATCCCCCTTCATCCTTCTAATATCCAACGAGTACTGACCCAAAATCCTCAACCGTTCCTCATACGACAAGTTCTTCATTCCAGGAATCATTCTTGTGAAACTCCTCTGGACCCTTTCCAAGGCCAGCACATCCTTCTGCTCACAATACTCCAAATGGGGTTTGACCTGAGCATTAAACAGCCTCAGAAGTACATCCTTGGTCTTGTATTCTAGCCCTCTTGACATGAATGCTAACATTGTGTTTGCCTTCTTAACTGCCAACTGAACCTGCATGCTAACTGAATCGTGAACAAGGACTTCCAAGTCCCTTTGTGCTTCTGATTTCCTAAGCATTTCCCCATTTAGAAAATAGTCTATGCCTAAATTCCTCCTTCCAAAGTGCATAACCTCACACTTTTCCACATTGTATTTCATTTGCCACTTCACTGCCCACTCTCCTAGCTTGTCCAAATCCTTCTGCAGCCCCCTTGCTTCCTCAATACTACCTGTCCCTCTACAGATCTTTGTATCATCTGCAAATTTAGCAACAGTGCCTTCAGTTCCTTCTTCCAGATCATTAATGTATATTGTGAAAAGTTGTGGTCGAAGCACTGACCCCTGAGGCACACCACTAGTCAACCGCTGCCATCCTGAAAAAGACCCTTTTATCCCCACTCTCTGCCTTCTGCCAGTCAGCCAATCCTCTATCCATTCCAGGATCTTACCCTTAAAACCATGGGCTCTTAACTCATTTAACAGTCTCCTATGCGGCACCTTGTCAAAGGCCTTCTGGAAATCTAAATAAATCACATCCACTGGTTCTCCTTTGTCTAACTTCCTTCTTACCTCCTCAAAGAACTCTAACAGACTTGGCAGACATGACCTCCCTTTGACAAAGCCGTGCTGACTCGGTCCTTTTCTACCATACACTTCCAAGTACTTTGCTATCTCATCTTTAATAACAGACTCTAAAATCTTACCAATGACCAAAGTCAGGCTAACCGGCCTATAATTTCCCATCTTCTGCCTCCCTCCCTTCTTAAACAGTGGTGTTACATTAGCTACTTTCCAGTCCTCTGGGATCCTTCCTGCCTCCAGTGATTCATTTTTTTTTAGAAAACATTTTATCAAAGCATTTGTAATTTTCACAATTTAACATGTTGACATTTCTTTTTTTTTTAACAAACAATTTTATTGAGGTATTTTAGGCATATAGAAAAAGTGACATTGTACAGTACAAAAAAAAAGAAGTCAAGACACAAATTAAACATAGTGCAAACCAGGCTCTGTTCACGCAAGGACCTGCCTCAATATAACATGTTGATATTTCTCAAACAACCGTGAGGTTCGACACACAAAATACCCCCTAAAAGAACAACAAACAATAAACCACGTCCCCCACTTCTCCCGCCCTGTCCCCAATTACCCGTATACGAAGCTCCCTGTTCTTATTTAACATTATCCTGCCTCCTGTTTCCACCCCCCCCCCCCCTATTTTCCCTTTCCCCCCTTGCCGCTGACGTTCAATTTTTGTTAAAGAAATCGTGAACGGCTGCCAACTCCGGGCGAATCCCTGTATTGATCCTCTCAGAGCGAACTTGATTTTCTCCATTCTGAGAAACCCTGACCCACACTCCTGACTTCGGGGGCTCCGAGTCCCTCCATCTCAGCAAGGTCTGTCTCTGGGCCACCAGGGAGGAGAAGGCCAGGATATCGGCCTCCCTCCCCCCTTTCTCCCCGGATCCTCCGACACCCCACGTATTGCCAATTCTGGACTTGGAGTTACCTTACCTTCAAGGACTTCTGACATAACATCCACAAATCCCTGCCAGAATTCCCTCAGTTTCGGACATGCCCAAAGCATATGAACATGATTGGCCGGGCTATCCCCACACCATCCACATCTGTCCTCCACCTCTTCGAAGAACCTACTCATCCGGGCTACCGTTATGTGGGCCCTGTGGAATACCTTGAACTGAATCAAGCTAAGTCTAGCACAGGACGAGGATGCATTTACCCTTTTCAAGGCTTTGTCCCACAGTTCAGTTTCCAGCTCCCCTCCCAGCTCCTCTTCCCACTTCCTCTCCACCTCTCTGATAGGGGCCTCTTCCCACCCTAACAATTCCCTGTATATCTCCGAAACCTTCCCACCTCCAACCGCTGTTTTTGACAGCACTTTATCCTGTAGTCCCCTCGGGAGGCAAGGAAAGCTTGGGACCTGTCTCCGTACAAAGTTCTGCACTTGAAGGTACCAAACCCCCGTACCAACTCGGCAAATCAAACTCCTCCTCTTATGTCTCCAAGGTCGGAAAGCCCTCCTGGATGAATAGATCCCCAAACCTCTCAATCCCTGCGCGCTGCCATACCTTAAAGCCCCCATCCAGCAACCCCCCCCCCCCCCCCCGGGACAAACCGGTGATTGTGCCTCCAATGATTCCTGAAAGAACACCACCAATGCCTCCACAATTTCCTCAGCTATATCTTTTAGGACCCTGGGGTGTAGTCCATCGGTCCACCTTCAGACCTTTCAATTTCCCCAGAACCTTCTCCTTAGTCATTGCACTCACTTCTGCCCCCTGATTCTCCTGGAGCTCTGGCATCCCACTGGTGTCTTGCACCGTGAAGACTGATGCAAAGTAACTATTCAGTTCATCTGCCATTTGTTTGTTTCCTGTTATTACTTCTCCAGCGGCGTTTTCCGGTGGACCAATGTCTATTTTTGCCTATCTCTTACCTTTTATATATTGAAAGAAACTCTTCCTAACTTCTTTTATAGTACTAGCTAACTTGCACTCATATTTCATCTTCTTTCCCCTTATTACTTTTTTAGTTGTCCACTGCTTGCTTTTAAATGATTCCCAATCCTCTGGCTTCCCACTAATCCTTGCCACTTTGTATGCTTTTTCTTTTGCTTTTATGCTGTCCTTGACTTCCCTCGTCAACTATGGATGCTTTGTCCTGCTCTTAACATGTTTCCTCCTTCTTGGGATAAATTTCTGCTGTGACTCCCGAATAACCCCCCAAACGCATGCCATTGCTGTTCCACTGTCTTCCCTGCTAGTCTCCTTTTCCAATCAACTCTGGCCAGCTCCTCCCTCATGTGTTTGTAGTTACCCTTATTTAATTGTAATACCATTACATCTGACTCCAGCTTCTCCCTCTCAAACTGCAGGGTAAATCCTATCATATTGTGATCACTGCTCCCTAAGGGTTCCTTCACCTTAAGATCCCTAATTAAGTCTGCCTCATTACACATCACCAAATCCAGAATTGCCTGTTCCCTAGTGGGCTCTACCACAAGCTGCTCCAAAAAAACATTTCTTAAACATTCCACAAATTCCTTTTCTTGGGATCCACTACCAATCTGATTTTCCCAGTCCACATGCATATTGAAGTCGCCCATGATTATTGTGATATTGCCTTTTTTACATGCTTTCTCTATCTCCTGATTTATTTTCTGCCCCACATTCTGACTACTGCTAGGGGGCCTGTACATAACTCCCCTCAGGGTCTTTTTACCTTTGCGATTCCTCAACTCTACCCACAGAGATTCTATGCCTTGTGATCCTATATCACTCCTTGCCATCGATTTAACTTCATTCCTTACTAACAATGAACCAGGTGATAGATTTGTTAGTGGGGGAGCATTTTGGAGATAGTGACCACAATTCTGTGACTTTCACTTTAGTAATGGAGAGAGATAGGTTCGTGCAGCAGGGCAAGGTTTACAATTGGGAGAAGGGTAACTACGATGCTGTCAGACAAGAACTGAAGTGCATAAGTTGGGAACATAGGCATAAGTTGTGTCAGGGAAGGACACAATTGAAATGTGGAACTTGTTCAAGGAACAGATACTACATGTCCTTGATATCTATGTCCCTTTCAGGCAGGGAAGAGATGGTCAAGTAAGGGAACCATGGTTGACAAGAGAGGTTGAATGTCTTGTTAAGAGGAAGAAGGATACTTATGTAAGGCTGAGGAAACAAGGTTCAGACAGGGTGCTGGAGGGATACAAGATAGCCAGGAGGGAACTGAAGAAAGGGATTAGGAGAGCTAAGAGAGGGCATGAAAAATCTTTGGCGGGTCGGATCAAGGGAAACCCCAAGGCCTTTTACACATATGTGAGAAATATGAGAATGACTAGAGTGAGGGTAGGTTCGATCAAGGACAATAGCGGGTGATTATGTATTGAGTCTGAAGAGATAGGAGAGGTCTTGAACAAGTACTTTTCTTCAGTATTTACGAATGAGAGGGGCCATATTGTTGGAGAGGACAGTGTGAAACAGACTGGTAAGCTCGAGGAGATACTTGTTAGGAAGGAAGATATGTTGGGCATTTTGAAAAACTTGAGGATAGACAAGTCCCCCGGACCTGATGGGATATATCCAAGGATTCTATGGGAAGCAAGAGATGAAATTGCAGAGCCATTGGCAATGATCTTTTTGTCCTCACTGTCAACAGGGTTGGTACCAGGGGATTGGAGAGTGGCGAATGTTGTGCCCCTGTTCAAAAAAGGGAATAGGGATAACCCTGGGAATTACAGGCCAGTTAGTCTTACTTCGGTGGTAGGCAAAGTCATGGAAAGGGTACTGAGGGATAGGATTTCTGAGCATCTGGAAAGACACTGCTTGATTAGGGATAGTCAGCACGAATTTGTGAGGGGTAGGTCTTGCCTCACAAGTCTTATTGAATTCTTTGAAGAGGTGACTAAGCATGTGGATGAAGGTAAAGCAGTGGATGTAGTGTAGATGGATTTTAGTAAGGCATTTGATAAGGTTCCCCATGGTAGGCTTATGCAGAAAGTAAGGAGGCATGGGATAGTGGGAAATCTGGCCAGTTGGATAACGAACTGGCTAACCGATAGAAGTCAGAGAGTGATGGTGGATGGTAAATATTCAGCCTGGAGCCCAGTTACCAGTGGCGTACTGCAGGGATCAGTTCAGGGTCCTCTGCTGTTTGTGATTTTCATTAATGACTTGGATGAGGGAATTGAAGGGTGGGTCAGTAAATTTGCAGACGATACTAAGATTGGTGGAGTTGTGGATAGTGAGGAAGGCTGTTGTCGGCTACAACGAGACATAGATAGGATGCAGAGCTGGGCTGAGAAGTGGCAGATGGAGTTTAACCCTGAAAAGTGTGAGGTTGTCCATTTTGGAAGGACAAATATGAATGCGGAATACAGGGTTAACGGTAGGGTTCTTGGCAATGTGGAGGAGCAGAGAGATCTTGGGGTCTATGTTCATAGTTCTTTGAAAGTTGCCACTCAAGTGGATAGAGCTGTGAAGAAGGCCTATGGTGTGCTAGCGTTCATTAGCAGAGGGATTGAATTTAAGAGACGTGAGGTGATGATGCAACTGTACAAAACCTTGGTAAGGCCACATTTGGAATACTGTGTGCAGTTCTGGTTGCCTCATTTTAGGAAGGATGTGGAAGCTTTGGAAAAGGTGCAAAGGAGATTAACCAGGATGTTGCCTGGATTGGAGAGTAGGTCTTATGAGGAAAGGTTGAGGATGCTCGGCCTTTTCTCATTAGAACGGAGAAGGATGAGGGGCGACTTGATAGCGGTTTATAAGATGATCAGGGGAATAGATACAATAGACAGTCAGAGACTTTTTCCCTGGGTGGAACAAACCATTACAAGGGGACATAAATTTAAGGTGAATGGTGGAAAATATAGGGGGGATGTCAGAGGTAGGTTCTTTATCCAGAGAGTAGTGGGGGCATGGAATGCACTGCCTGTGAAAGTAGTTGAGTCAGAAACATTAGAGACCTTCAAGCGGCTTTTGGATAGGTACATGGATTACGGTAGAATGATGGGGTGTAGATTAATTTGTTCTTAATCTAGGACAAAAGTTCGGCACAACATCATGGGCCGAAGGGCCTGTTCTGTGCTGTATTTTTCGATGTTCTAGTTAATCAATTAGATTTGTTTCGCAGTGTTATTTACACACACAATTTGAAAAGGTATTCAAATCAGTTACCTATCCAGGATGATCTCTGGATCTCACCCTGCAGATTAACAGTTACAGGCCAGAAGAAAGAAAACAGAATGGTAGGGAAAAAGCACCTCCTCCCACCGAATTATGTCACTGCCCCAAATTACCAAGTTTCAACCTCAGTCCACATTGTGAGAAATGAATACAGTATATTAAATTGAAAGAAGTACAAATAAATTGCTGTTTAACTTGGAAGGAGTGTTTGGAGCCTTAGATCACGAGAAGGGGAGAGGTAAAAGGGCAGGTGTTGTGTCTCCTGTGCTTCAGTGGAAAGGTATTGTAGGAAAGGAAGGGATTGTTAGGAGTCACTGAAGGTTGGACCAGGGTGTCACAAAGGGAATGCTGAAAGGGGAGGGGAAGATATATTTGGTAGTGACATCATGCTGGAGGAGGTGGAAATGGCAGGGAATGATCTGTTGATAGAAGGCTGGTTGGGTGGAAGATGAAGACTGGGGGCACCCTAGCCTGATTCTGGGAAGAAGGGGAAGTGGTGAGAGCAAAAGTATATGAAATAGAATGGACATGCAAAGGACTCTGCCAACCACGGTGGAAGGGTAGGAGTCCTCAGTTCAGGAATAAGGAAGATGGAAATGCCAGGATGGAAAGTTGCACCATCTAACCAGCTGCAATGGAGATGGAGAAATTGGGGAATGGAATCGAGTCGCTACAGGAAGCAGGGTGTGAGGAAGTGTAATCAAGGTAGTGGTCGGAGTGAGCAGGCACAAGGTGAATATATTATGGCCTATCCCCAAAAATGGAGACAGAGAATTCAAAGAAGGGAAGTGTTAGAGTAGGTGAGAGAAGGGCAAAAATAGGAAGCAAAGTATTTGATACTTTTCAGTCAAGGTGAGAGTAGAAAATAGCGCCCATTGTCATCAAAGTACAGAAAAAGAGATGAGAAAGGGATCTAAGTAGGATTGGAACAAAAAATGTTCCACACGTCCCACAAAAAGGCAGGCACAGCTAGGACCCATGCGGGTGAGTGGAGTTGAAGAAAACTTGTTCAGTGTGAGAACAAGTTCAACTCGGCGGAGGAAAGTGATGGTGGCTAGGGACTGTTGGGCCTCTTTTCAAGCAAGAAGTGAAGAGCTCTCAGACTGACCTGGTGGGGGATGGAGTATTAGGGGGATGAAGTATTAGAGAGATTGATTGTCCATGGTGAACAGGAAATGGTTAGAGCCAGGAAACTGGAAATTGTCAACGACACGGATGGCATTAGAAGAATTGTGGAAATAGATGGGAAGAGACTGGACAAAAAGAGAAGAAAATGGAGTTGCGAGGGGAAGAAATCAGCTCACTGGCAGAAATAGGCTGAATACCAGGGCATTCCTCTTGTTGGATTTTGAGAAGGAAGTAGAAGTGGGTTATTTGGGGTCAGGCGATTCGAGTTTTTAGGCCATGGAGGAAAGTTCTCCAGATGTGATAAGGTCAGTGACAGTCCTGGAAACAATTGCTTGGTTTTCTGGAGGGGTCTGTCATGATATGCAAACATGCAGCTAATGAACACATAGAATAGGACACGACCAATGCGCAGTCAGGACACTCAGGGGTGGTATCTCACTATAAAAGGGATGAGGCACTCACACCCCGCCTCTTTCCACAG
Organism: Scyliorhinus torazame; assembly: GCF_047496885.1. Lineage (NCBI taxonomy): Eukaryota > Metazoa > Chordata > Chondrichthyes > Carcharhiniformes > Scyliorhinidae > Scyliorhinus > Scyliorhinus torazame. The sequence goes on from NC_092710.1 coordinate 214,405,998, forward strand.
ACCAACATCTACAGAGTGTATCTTCAGCATCACACCCCAGCACGTAGCTAAGAGCACATGGTTCAGTTAGACTGAGTTACTACATTATTCGCATATAAGGAGCAAGAGGGTAACTAGAGAAAGGATTGGCCCACTCAAAGATAAAAGAGGGAATTTATGCATGGAGTTAGAGGAAATGGGTGAGATTCTTAATGAGTACTTTGCATCGGTATTCACCAAGGAGAGGGACATGACGGATGTTGAGGCTAAGGATAGGTGTTTAAATACTCTAGGTCAAGTCGGCATAAGGAGGGGGGAAGTTTTGGGTATTCTAAAAGGCATTAAGGTGGACAAGTCCCCAGGTCCGGATGGGATCTATCCCAGGTTACTGAGGGAAGCCAGGGAAGGAACAGCTGGGGCCTTAACAGATATCTTTGCAGCATCCTTGAGCACGGTGACGTCCCGGATCCTGGAGAATTGCTAATGTTGTCCCTTTGTTTAAGAAGGGTAGCAGGGATAATCCAGGGAATTATAGATCTGTGAGCTTGACGTCAGTGGTAGGCAAACTGTTGGAGAAGATACTGAGGGATAGGATCTATTCACATTTGGAAGAAAATAGACTTATCAGTGATAGGCAGCATGGTTTTGTGCAGGGAAGATCATGTCTTACAAACCTAATAGAATTCTTTGAGGAAGTGACAAAGTTAATTGATGAGGGAAGGGCTGTAGATGTCATATACATGGACTTCAGTAAGGCATTTGATAAAGTTTCCCATGGCAGGTTGATGGAAAAAGTGAAGTCGTATGGGGTTCAGGGTGTACTAGCTAGATGAATAAAGAACTGGCTGGGCAACAGGAGACAGAGAGTAGTGGTGGAAGGGACTGTCTCAAAATGGAGAAAGGTGACTAGTGGTGTTCCACAGGGATCCGTGCTCGGACTACTGTTGTTTGTGATATACATAAATGATCTGGACGAAGGTATAGATGGTCTGATTAGCAAGTTTGCAGATGATACTAAGATTGGTGGAGTTGCAGATAGCGAGGAGGACTGTCAGAGAATACAGCAAAATATAAATAGATTGGAGAGTTGGGCAGAGAAATGGCAGATGGAGTTCAATCCAGGCAAATGTGAGGTGATGCATTTTGGAAGATCTAATTCAGGAGCTGACTATACGGTCAATGGAAGAGTCCTGGGGAAAACTGATGTACAGAGAGATCTGGGAGTTCAGGTTCATTATACCCTGAAGGTGGCAAGGTGGCAACGCAGATTGATAAGAGTGGTCCAGAAGGCATACAGTACGCTTGCCTTCATCGGTACAAGAGTCGGCAGGTCATGTTACAGTTGTATAGGACTTTGGTTAGGCCACATTTGGAATACTGCGTGCAGTTCTGGTCGCCTCATTACCAAAAGGATGTGGATGCTTTAGAGAGGGTGCAGAGGAGGTTCACCAGGATGTTGCCTGGTATGGAGGGTGCTAGCTATGAAGAAAGGTTGAGTAGATTAGGATTGTTTTCGTTGGAAAGACGGAGGTTGAGGGGGACCTGATTGAAGTCTACAAAATTATGAGAGGTATGGACAGGGTGGATAGCAACAAGCTTTTTCCAAGAGTGCGGGTGTCAATTACAAGTGGTCACGATTTCAAGGTGAGAGGGGTAAAGTTTAAGGGAGATGTGCATGGAAAGTTTTTTACGCAGAGGGTGGTGGGTGCTTGGAACACTTTGCCAACGGAGGTGGTAGAGGCAGCACAAGAGCATCATTTAAGATGCATCTAGACATATATATGAACGGGCGGGGAACAGAGGGAAGTAGATCCTTAGAAAATAGGTGACAGGTTTAGATAAAGTATCTGGATCAGCGCAGGCTGGGAGGGCTGAAGGGCCTGTTCCTGTGCTGTAATTTTCTTTGTTCTTTGTACATTTAGATTAGCAGAGAGTCGAAGAACTGTGCTAATAGTTAAGTAAAACACATTGAACTCACTTCAAAGTCTGGAGTATCTTTTACTCAAAACTGCATCAAGTGGCAGCTTGTGTTATTCCAAATTACATAACACAACATGATACCAGGAGTCTGTTCAATCTAGTTAGTTCAACTCAGCAAGATGCGTGATGACCAGCGAATGTATATCGGCACAATGGAAAGGATTCATGCTCCTCACCAGCTCAGAACCTCCGGCAATCTCAGTGCCAACTGGTGCGTCTGATGCATGGAAGATATCTCTTTTCCTCACCACAGTGGGTGATCACGCCTTGGAAATATTCAACTCCTTCGCCGAAGACCAGGACAAGACAAAGTTTCAGACCATCCTGGGCAGGTTTGACAGCCACTGTGAGGTGGACACCAACAAAATCTTCGAGCGCTACATATTCAAGCAGCGATTGCAAGGTAAAGACGAATTCTTCAACTCATATTTAACTAACCTTAGACTGCTAGCGCAATCCTGCAACTCGGTGATATCACTGACTCCATGATCAGAGACCAAATCGTTTTTGGAGTTCATTCTGATCCTCTGAGAGAGCAGTTACTGAAGATCAAGCATATGACCCTGCCAGTCGCGATTGAAACATGCACAGTGCATGAGCATGCTAAAAATCACTATTCCCAGTGCAAAACAGCAGAAAATGCTAAATTAGCCTCCCACGAGGCGGAGAGTGTGCAGGCCATCTCCTGGAAGCAACGCCTCAACATTGACAAAAGCGGCCATTTTGCACGCTCTTCCCGGGGCCCGACGCATGCGCAATGCGATTGGGAACACAAAGCGGCCGAAACCCGCACTGCGCAGGTGCAGACGTCTGAGAACCGCACTGCGCATGTGCAACGACGCACGGAGCATCAGGACGCCGACGTCATGACGTGTTCGAACTGTGGCACCGTCCATTTAAAGAAACCCTGCCCTGCAAGAGGCAGATGCTGTTTAAACTGTGGGAAGCCAGGCCACTATGCAGCCCTGTGCAGATCTGCACCACCAGTCAGGAGCCACACTCCCAATTCCGACGACGGCGCATCCGGAGTATGCAACAATGCCTACAGGATTCTGATCCCGGCAGTGCAACGGATTCAGATGCTGAATGCCTGGACAACGCCTGCTGTGTGGGCACTATTACAACATGTGAATATGCCACACCAGGCACATAACAAGTCCAATCGATCCTAGCTGTGGATTCCGAGGACAAATGGCGAGCAGTGGTGAAGGTCAACCACTGCCCCATCCAGTTCAAGTTGGACACAGGTACCTCTGCCAACCTCCTCTCACAGGCAGACTTCAGACGCATTAAGAAGCCCCCCTACGGTCCTTCCAGCTGCCTGCAAGCGCCTGGATTACAATGGGAATGCCATCACGGCACTGGGATCCTGCCATCTGCACGTATCCAACCGACACACACAAGCACGGTTACGCTTTGAAATTGTTAAGCCGGACAGGGCATCCCTACTAGGTGTGCACGCCTGCAAGCAGCTGAACCTCGTTCAAAGGGTTTACACCACAACATCCTCCCATGTGGACCTTCAGGCCGGCATCGACGACATCTTCGCCCAGTATCCAGATGTGTTCAACAGGATGGGCATGCTGCCGTATCGATACAAGATTCTGCTACGACCTGATGCCAAGCCAGTGGTCCACGCACCACGATGTGTCCCTGCTCCACTGAGAGAACGCCTGAAGGCACAGCTCAAGGATCTTCAGCAAAAAGGCATCATATCCAAGGTCACCGAACCGACTGACTGGGTCAGCTCGATGGTGTGCGTAAAGAAGCCTTCGGGGGGCCTGCACATCTGCATTTATCCCAAAGATCTCAATAAGAAGTTCATGCGGGAACACTAACTACCCCATCCCGGAGCGGGAGGAACTCACGAGTGAGATGGCACATGAGCGCTTCTTCACCAAATTGGATGCATCACAGGGATTTTGACAAATCCAGCTGGAAGAGTCCAGCAGAAGGCTCTGCACCTTCAACATGCCTTTTGGCAGATACTGCTACAATCGCATGCCATTTGGCATCATCTCGGCATCAGAGATATTCCATCGCATCATGGAGCAGATGATGGAAGGCATTGAAGGGGTTTGTGTGTACGTGGACGACATCATCATATGGTCCACGACACCTGAAGAACATGTGTCCCGTCTCCAGTAGGTATTCCGCCGTGTACATGCCAACGGCCTAAAGTTAAACATGTCCAAATGTTGTTTTGGCACATCGACGCTCAAGTTCCTAGGCGACCAGATCTCACAGCATGGAATGCGCCCGGACACAGACAAAATCAAGGCTATCGAGGCGATGAAGGTCCTGGAGGACAAAAAGGCGGTGCTGTGCTTCTTGGGTATGGTCAATTTTCACAGCAAGTTCATTCCAAACATGGCCACACACACCACGGCCCTACGCAACCTGGTAAAAAAATCAACTGCCTTTGAGTGGAAGGCGGCACACCAGACAGAGTGGCTGGAGCCGAAAGCCAAGCTCACCACTGCACCAGTCCTGGCATTCTTTGACCCGGACCAGGAGACAAAGATATCCATAGATGCGAGTCAGGATGGCATCGGTGCGGTATTGCTTCAACGAGATGACACATCATCCTGGGCACCAGTAGCCTACGCATCAAGGGCGATGACGCCCACTAAAACCAGATATGCACAGATTGAGAAGGCGTGCTTGGGTCTTCTCACCGGCATCCTCAACTTTCATGATTATGTCTACGGCCTGCCGACATTCACTGTCGAGACGGATCATAGGCCTCTGGTCCACATCATCCACAAGGACCTCAACGACATGACGCCTCGGTTGCAGAGAATCCTGCTTAAACCTAGGAGGTATGACTTCAACTTGGTGTACACACCTGGCAAGGAGCTCATCATCGCTGATGCATTGTCCCACTCCATCACCTCGCCCAGTGAGCCACTGGAGATCATCCAGAACATCGAATCACAGGTGCAGCTGTGTGTTAGCAGGCTCCCGGCGACAGATCAGAGGGTAGTTCTCATCCGTGATGAGACAGTCCTGAACTGTGCTACCTGTCAGAGGTTCCAGCCAGCGCAGAGCAAGGAGATGCTCCCAACGCATGACATAGTGACCTCTCCGTGGTCCAAGTTTGGCATCGAGCTCTTTCATGCGAATGGTCGCGACTACATATTGATCATCGACTATTTCTCGAATTACCCTGAGGAGCTGAAGCTCCCGGACCTCACCTCTCGGACCGTCATCAAAGCCTGTAAGGAGACATTCTCAAGGCATGGCATTCCAATCACCGTCATGAGCGACAATGACCCGTGCTTTAAGTCGAGAATGGTCCACGTTTGCCAGGTCATACAATTTCCAGCATGTCATCTCCAGTCCGCACTATCCGCAGTCCAATGGAAAAGTCGAGAAAGGGGTGCACATTGTGAAACAGCTCATCTGCAAGGCCGCAGACTCTGCTTCCGACATACACCTTGCACTGCTCGCGTACAGGGCGACTCCATTGTCCACTGGCATGTCGCCGGCTCAACTCCTGATGAACAGGGACCTGCGGACGACGCTTCCAGCCATTCCCCTGCCCAAGCTGGATCACCTCCCGGTGCTGCAGGAGATGCAGCAGCTCAGAGACCGTCAAAAGCAGGGCTATGATGCCCATGCCACTGATCTGGCCGTGCTATCCCCGGCAGACACTGTCATGATCAAGATACCAGATGGTGGGTGGTCTGCCCCGGCTGTCGTTGTTCGACACGCAGCGCCCCACTCTTATGTTGTACATATGGCTGATGGCTCCATCGTGCAAAGGAATCAACGGGAACTGCGCAAAGTTGCCTGCCCGCAACCACTTTCTCCTCCATTTCCATATGTTGAATTGCCACCTCCTGATACCTCGCACCACGAGGCCACCAGTCAGGCTTCCATCCCGCCTGTCAAGGCGCCGTCGTCCCCTCAGCCACCTCTCCGACGGTCGACCAGGATCCGACGCAAGCCTCAGAGACTGGACTTGTGAATGTTTATTTTGTTTGCTCTATTCTGTTGTCCTCTGTCAGTCACGTTGGACAGACTCATTCACATGTAAATACATTCACATACGCCAACAAAACATACAAAAAAAGAGAGATGTCATGATATGCAAACATGCAGCTAATGACCACATAGAATAGGGCGTGACCAATGAGCAGTCAGGACATTCAGGAGTGGTATCTCACTATAAAAGGGATGAGGCAATCACACCCCGCCTCTTTTCACAGACCAACATCTACAGAGTGAGACAGGGTGTATCCTCAGCATCACACCCCAGCACGTGGCTTAGAGCAAGGCTGGTTCAGTTAGACTGAGTTACTACATTTAGATTAGCAGAGAGTCGAACTCATTGAGAACTGTGCTAATAGTTCAATAAAACACATTGAACTCACTTCAAAGTCTGGAGAATCTTTTACTCAAAATTGCATCAAGTGGCAGCTTGTGTTATTCCAAATTACATAACACAACAGGGTCATTCTCTGTGTGAGGTAGGAGGAATTGTTAGAGAGTTGGTGTTTCACCTCTGCTAGATAGATGTCAGTTCACCAGAAAACAGGACCACCTTTACCAGCATGTTTGATCACAATGTTAGTGCCTCAGTGCACAGCCAGAGGGAGACATGTTGGAATGAGTGAGGGAACATGGAAATTGAGATGGCCAATGAAAAGATTAAAAGTGGGTAAGAGGGAGGGGTCCAGGTGGAGGGAAATTAATTTCGATGGATAAAAGGGCCCACTGAACTTGGGGAAGACTGCTGGCAACCAAAGGGATGCAGAGGTGATGGCAATGGGAGAAGAACTCAGCGTCATGCTAAGCATGAAATCCACTGAAGTGGGGGGTGAAAGGGGAAGAATCTGAGGCCTTTGCTAAGGACAGACCATTCAGGGTCAGAGAGGGGAAAAGCCGCAGGATATTGTGAATACAAGTTAAGGGTGAGATTAGAACAATGGTTGGAGTCAGAGGTAAATGACAGGAAAGGAGAATCCAGAGGAATGCTGTTACCCATGACTTGTTAAAGCCTGAAAGTACTTTGTCGTCTTTGAAACGCTGGGCGTTATTTTACAGGCCTCGTCACGCCCGGCTTGGTGTTGGGATGAGACCATGATTTGTCCATGACGCTCAAAACGCCTCGTGAGGCCACACTATCTGGATCTCACCCTCACTTGGCGTGACCCAGATCGGCATATGTAAATGACCCATTGGGTTCATTTAAATATGCATTTGTGAGATTCTCCCGGTGCCCAGGACCTGACAGCTGCGCGTGGGAAACTTCACCAGGGCACCGTTCCACAAATGTGCAAGTCGGAATGGCACCTGGGGCGAGGGGCTCCCTAGCCATTAGAGACCATCAGGTGGTTGGGTCAGGGCAGGGTGGCACCCTGGCACTCCCTCTGGCACCTGGGTACCTTGGCACTGTCAGGTTGGCAGCTGGGCCCGCCAGCAGGAAATGACTCCTGCGGCCTCAGCGGACAGAAACTCCCGAGGCCAAAGAAAATGGCAAAATGCTGTTAAATAGTGCCCCACTAGGAAAGGTCATGGTTGACGGACAGGAGAGGGGGGGCAAAAGCCCCCCCCCCCCGACCAGACTGGTTACATGGAATGTTCGTGGATTGGACGGGCCGGTTAAGAGAGCTCATATGTTCGCACACCTGAGACAGTTAAAAGCGGACGTGGCTATGTTACAGAAGACAAACTTGAAGCTGGGAGACCAAATTAGAGTAAAGAAGGGACGGGTCGGGCGAGTGTTTCAGTCAGGACTGGACTTTAAAACAAGGGGGGTGGCTATCCTGATTAATAAAAGGGTGACAATCGAGGTGGGGAGGATAGAGGTAGACCCGGGCGGTAGATTTATTATGGTTAGCAGGAAGCTAGAGTGAATGGCAGTGGTGCTGGTGAACATATATTCCCCAAACTGGGATGGTGTCGCGTTTATCAGGAAGGTGCCGGAGAAGATCCCAGACCTGGACTCGCACCGGCTGATCATGGGGGGTGACTTTAATACGGCCTGGACCCGAGGTTGGACCGATCGAGTGCTAGGTCAGGGAAGCTATCAGCAATGGCAAAGGAACTGCGGGGGTTCATGGAGCGCATGGGAGGGGTGGATCCATGGAGATTTGAGAGACTAAGGAGCAGGGAATATTCATTCTACTCCCATGTACATAAGGTGTACTCCAGGATAGATTTCTTTGTGCTAGATAAAACACTGCTAGCAGGGGTTGAGGACACTGAGTACTCAGCAATTATGGTCTCAGATCATGCACCACACTGGATAGACCTACGGGCAGACACGGGAATGTCCCAGCGCCCACAGTGGAGACTAGATACAGGGCTGTTAGCAGATGAGGAGATCTGTGAGCGAGTGAGAGAGGTCATTCGGGGGTACATAAAGATCAATGACACAGGAGAGACTGCAGCTGCGGTGGCCTGGGAGGCACTGAAAGCAGTCATTAGAGGGGAATGTATTTTGATTCGAGCCCACAGGGATAAAACTGAGTGGTCGGAGCTGGACAGGTTGGTAGGAGAAATCTTACAGGTGGACAGGAGATATTCGGAGTCTCCAAATTAGGAGCTCCTGGAGCGTCAGAGACTTCAAATGGAGTTTGGGCTCCTTTCCACAGGAAAGGCGGAGGGTCAGCTGAGGAGTGTAAAAAGGACAATATATGAACATGGGGAGAAAGCTAGCAGGATGCTGGCGCATCAGCTGAGGGAACAGAAGGCGGCGAGAGAAATAGGGAAAAGAAATGATTTGAGGGGGAAGACGGTGACGGACCTGGGGGCGGTGAATGAAGTGTTTCCGGGAATTTTATAGCCAGCTATACGAGTCAGAACCCCCGGTTGGGGAGGAGGGCATGAATCAATTCCTGGGGAGGCTAGAGTTCCCAAAGGTAAATGAGGAGCTGGTGGAGGCCCAATTGGGCTTGGGGAGGTGATAGATGTACTGGGGGCGAAGCAATCAGGTAAAACCCCGGGATCTGATGGATTCCCAGTGGAATTATATAAGAACCTCTCTAGGTTACTGGGGCCACTCCTGGTTAAGGCTTTTAACAAGACCAAGGATTTGGGAGTACTACCCCCAACATTATCACAGGCATCAATTTCTCTCATCCTGAAGTGTGACAAGAATCTGGAGAGCTGTGGATCGTGCAGGCCAATCTCCCTCTTGAATGTAGATGCCAAATTATTGGCAAAGATCCTGGCCACTCGAATAGAGGATTGTGTCCCGGAGATAATTGGGGAGGCTCAGACGGGATTTGTAAAGGGCAGGCACCTGACGTCCAACAATAGACGGCTTCTTCATGTAATTATGATGCCAGCGGAGGGGCGCGAGGCTGAGGTGGTAGTTGCCATGGACGCGGAGAAGGCTTTCGACCGAGTAGAGTGGAAGTATCTATGGGATATTTTAGGCAGGTTTGGGTTTGGGCAGGGATTTGTGGAGTGGGTCTGGCTATTGTACCAGGCCCCGGTGGCAAATGTAAGAACTAACCGAGTTTGGTCAGAATAGTTTAGTCTTTGTTGGGGACAAGGCAGGGATGCCCGCTCTCCCCATTACTGTTTGCCATGGCCATAGAAACCTTAGCAATGGCTCTGAGAGCAGCGAATACCTGGAGATGTATAGTGAGGGGGGGGTGGAACACAGGGGGCGCAATTCTACGACCCCCCCCACCGGGTCAGAGAATCGCCGGGCCTGGCGTGAATCCCGCCCCCGCCGTGTCCCGAATTCTCCGCCACCAGAGATTCGGCGGGGGCGGGAATCGTGCCGCGCCAATCGGCGGAAATCGCACCGGTCAGTTGGCCCACACCCGGCGATTCTCCGGTCCGCGATGGGCCGAAGTCCCACCGCTGTCAGCCCACGCCAGCCGGCGTGGATTGAACCGCCTTTCGAACGGTGGGACAAGGCGGCGCGGGCAGGTTCCGGGGTCCTGGGGGGGGAGCGGGGCGATCTGGTCCCGGGGGGTGCCCCCACGGTGGCCTGGCCCGCGATCGGGGCCCAGCGATCCGCGGGCGGGCCTGTGCCGTGGGGGAACTCTTTTCCTTCCGCCTTCGCCATGGTCTTCACTATGGCGGAGGTGGAAGAGACCCCCTCCACTGCGCATGCGCGGGGATGCCGTGAGCGGCTACTGACGCTCCCACGCATGCGTCGCATGGCAAAGTCATTTCCGCGCCAGCTGGCGGGGCACCAAAGGCCTTTCCCGCCAGCCGGCGTGGCGGAAATCAGTCCGGCGCGGGCCTAGCCCCTCAAGATGTGGAGAATTCTGCACCTTTGGGGCGGTGCGATGCCGGACTGATTCGCGCCGTTTTTGGCGCCAGTCAGCGGACATCGCGCCAATTGCGGAGAATCCCGCCCCGGGTCTCTCTCTACTATGCGGACGATTTGCTGCTTTATATTACGGACCCGGTGGGGGGGGTGGAGGGGTGGGGGGGTTGGAGGGGGGGGGGGGGGGGTTGGAGGGGTGGGGGGGGGGGGGGGTGACCGAAATCATGGAGGTATTAGGAGAATTTGGGTTATTTTAAATATGGGCGAGAGTGAGATGTTCGTGATCCAGGCACAGGGGCAGGAAAGGAGGCTGAAGGAGTTACTTTTTAAAGTGATTGGGAAGAGTTTTAGGTATCTGGGGATTCAAGTGGCCAAGGATTGGGGGCAGCTTCACAAGTTAAATTTGGGCAAAGCAGTGGATCAAATGAGAAGGGATTTTTGTGGATGGGACATGCTCCCACTGACGTTGGATGGGGGGGTTCCGACGGTGAAGATGACGGTCCTTCCGAGACTGCTTTTCTTTTTTCAGTGTCTCCCGATTTTTTTCCCAAAGGCTTTTTTCAGAAGTATGAATGTGGTGATATTGAGGTTTATATGGGCGGGTAAAACCCCGAGAGTAAAGGGGACACTCCTGGAACGGGCCTGCGGGGAAGGGGGCTTGGCTCTCCCGAGCTTTATTAACTATTACTGGGCTGCCAATTTATCGATGGTCAGGAAGTGGGTAGTGGGGGAGGGGTCGGTGTGGGAGCAGATGGAGGCAGCATCCTGCAAAGGTTCAAGTCTGGAGGCTTTACTGACGGCGCCCCTGCCGTTCTCGCCGGCTCGGTACTCCACAGGTCCTGTGGTGGTGGCAGCCTTGAGGGTGTGGGGGCAATGCAGGCAGCACATGAGACTGGAGGGGGCGTCAGTGTGGTCACCAATCTCTGACAATCACCGGTTTGTCCCGGGGGGGGGGGGGGGGGCTGGATGGGGGCTTTAAGGTATGGCAGAGGGCAGAGATTGAGAGGTTTGGGGATCTATTCATCCAGGAGGGCTTTCTGACCTTGGAGACATTAGAGGAGGAGTTTCATTTGCCGGGTAGGAACAGGTTTCAGTACCTTCAAGTGCAGGACTTTGTATGGAGACAGGTCCCAAGCTTTCCTCGCCTCCCCCTGAGGGAACTACAGGATAAAGTGCTGTCAAAAACAGCGGTTGGAGGTGGGAAGGTTTCGGAGATATGCAGGGAATTGTTAGAGTGGGAAGGGGCCCCTATCAGAGAGGTGAAGAGGAAGTGGGAAGAGGAGCTAGGAGGGGAGCTGGAAACTAAATTGTGGGAAAAAGCCTTGAAAAGGGTAAATGCATCCTCGTCCTGTGCTAGACTTAGCTTGATTCAGTTCAAGGTAGTCCACATGATGGTAGCTCGGATGAGAAGGTTCTTCGAGGAGGTGGAGGACAGATGTGGGCAGTGTGGGGGTAGCCCGGCCAACCATGTTCATATGGTTTGGGCATGTCCGAAACTGAGGAAATTCTGGCAGGGATTTGCAGATGTTATGTCAGAAGTCCTAGAAGGTAGGGTAAGTCCGAGTTCAGAATTGGCAATATTTGGGGTGTCGGAAGATCCGGGTGCAAAGGGGGGAGAGAGGCCGATATCCTGGCCTTCTCCTCCCTGGTGGCCCGGATCTTGCTGAGATGGAGGGATTAGGAGCCCCCGGAATCAGGAGTGTGGGTCAGCGATATGGTAGAGTTTCTCAGTTTGGAGAAAATCAAGTTCGCTCTGAGACGATCAATACAGGGATTCGCCCGGAGTCGGCAGCCGGTCATCGATTTCTTTAACAAAAATTGAACATCAGCGGCAAGGGGGGAAAGGGAAAAGGGCGTGGGGAGGAAAATAGGAGGCATGGTAATGTTAAATAAGGACAGGGAATTTAGTATACGGGTAATTGGGGACAGGGCAAGAGAAGTGGGGGACGTGGTTTATTGTTTGTTGTTATTTTAGGGGGTATTTTGTGCGTCGTTTTAGAAATGTCAATATGTTAAATTATGAAAATTACAAATGCTGCAATAAAATATTTTCTAAATAGTGCCCCAAACTATGCATCGATATTTCCGGTTAAATTGGGCCCCATAGTTCTCTGTCTGGAGAGCTGTGATCAGTTCCTTTGTCTCAGAGAAATGGTTGTTTGTAACACATTTGACTCGGCTATAAGTTCAGGAGCAGCTGCTTTTGTTCCATTTGAAAGGTCAATATGTTTTTCTTCTTTTCAATTCTGTACAGTCGAGGACATATTCCTTTTTTCCTTCTTTCAGAGTAGTTCAATAAACTTGGCACTGATTTTTTCATCAGCATTCTTAACATACCCTGCATAAACCTGAAAGCTGTTCTGCACAGACTTAATTCTTTTTGTTTTAGATCAGAAGGCATTTTATTCACTTGCGGTTGGCTTTACCACAATCATACCAACTTTGCCGAAAAGATCCTCAAACTTCTGAAACATGTCCTTTCATTGTTTCCTTTGAGAATCTGCCTCTAAGCGTTATCAGTTTGAATTTGCTGTTGCCATTTGGTCAAATTTAGAGGAAACTATTTCCCCCTATTTCAACTTTCAGTTCAATTTCCTTTGAAAAACCTTTTTTAGAATATCGATTGCTTTTCTTCCACTGCCTGACTGGTCTTTCGAACAAATATCCTTCAGATGTAATTACAAAAACTGGTCCTGTTTTGCATTGGCAATTAAGATCCAGCTTAAGGCAGCAGCAACCATTGCATTACAATTAAACCATTATGGCTGAATTTTCACTCTCACCAAATTTACGTCCTCCAATTAATACCATAACGACCCTCTCTAATGAAGCTTTCCATATGAAGCACAGGGGGGCGGGACTCTCCATTTCAGAGACTGAATCATTAGTGTTCTACGACCATGTAAGCAGCATCAGTCCCCGAGCAATTCAGGATCCATTAATGGGCTAGTACCAGCGCCACATGGGACTAGAGCAAATCTAATGAAAAACAGTGTCCGATTCGCCGGGGTCAGGATTGGCACTCGAAAGGCTGACAATCTACAGTCCCAAAGGAGCACTCCACATGTGGTGATATACATCACTGTAAGTACACAAAGGGTTAATGTACATACACTACACCTAGCTAGACACTAGTGGGAACACCAGAGACATGACACACAGGCAGTCAACCAATAGGTCAGTAAGATAGGACACGACCAATGGGCATTCACGACACACACAGAGGTGACACTACCACAGGCATTACACCAACCCATATATAAGGACACAACACACATGATCTTCCTCTTTCCAGTGGAGACTCTCAGTGAGCACAGACACAGGGTTGATTGAACATCTCTCCCACCACATGGATTGTAGCAGACTGGTTAGTCAGTCTGAGTAGCTATAGCAGGATTAACAGTAGCGTCGAATCCAAGTAGGAGAATTGTTAATAGTTTAATAAACGTGTTAAAGCTATCTCCAAGTCTGAACCTTCCTTTGTCAGAGTGCACATCAAGGAAGCAGCTTATGCTACGTCAAAGCATAACAAAACACCACACACACTCATTTCAGCCAGCAAGATGGCAGCCCGAAGAGCGCACCACGGTTTGCAGATGCGGATCTCAAGATCCTGCTGGATGCCGTGGGGCAGAGCCGGGACATCCTGTACCCAGGGGTGGGAAGGAGGCTGCCACCTGCTGCCATACACCGGGCCTGAGCACAGGTGGCAGAGGCCGTGAACGCCGTGGACCCCATTGCCAGGACTGGCCAGCAGTGCCGGGAAAAGCTGAATGGTCTCTTCAGAGTGGCCAGGGTGAGTAGTCAGCACCATGCCCCTGGCACCAACCCCCATCCCACACAAGCGTAACCCCCATTTCCTCCCCCCCCACAGCGGGCAACCAAACCCCACATGCTGGCAGTGTGCTCCTACCCCATCCTGCACCATATGGCAGCACCCTATAGCCCAGGCCAGGCACCCTGCTCACAAACGCCACCCAGCTGCCCATCCACAGTGGTGCCTGCGTCCGACTGCCAAACACTGCACTTTCTATCTCCCCCACGCCCCCTCCCCAGGATAAGGTGGTGCACAACCGCAGGCAGAGAGAGAGAAGACCTGCAACCCCTCACCGTCGTGGAGCGGTTGGCACTGGACCTGGTCGATGGGCCCAGAGAGAGGGCAGTCGCCAAGGCGGAGGTTGGCATCAGAGAACCAAGTGAGCTCCCACTGAGATGCGGTGCCCTTATGGCACAAGTAACACAACGCCTACAACACCCCCACAACACCCCACCTCCCCACACCGCTGCTCCACTACCACAGCCCACAGTCCAACCATGCATCGTGTATTGTGTCTTGAAGGATCACCAGGCAATGAGGCAAGCCCTTCTGGTGTTCCCCGCCCCTGGCTACAACCCAGGACATGTCGAGCGACAAGGCAGCACCGGACAGCGACGCAAGCCCTCAAACGCCAACCCATAACACTCCAGGGCACCAGTGCAGGGATGACACTGGCTTTCCATCACAGCTGTATCAAACACATTCCACCATCTGAGTGACACTCACCTCGAGTGGGCATTATAGTGAAGAGGATCCTGGGGCACTTTCTGTTGCGCACTGTGGTAGTCACCACTAGTAGTATATTATATGTATTACGGTGCTGCCCGTATCGTAGAGGTACACGGGTAAATCCCTGCCTGCTGGCTCCGCCCAGTAGACGGCGTATAAATGTGTGTGCTCGCTGGTGCTGCAGCCATTCTGGTTCCAGCTACAGGTGGCACAACATCTTTGCTCAATAAAGCCTTGATTATTCCACTACTCTCGTCTTTGTGGTAATTGATAGTGCATCAATTTATTGAGCAAAGTTTTTTTTAAACGATGGATCTCCGCATCAAGCCTGATCGTCTGCAGCTGAGCCCACAAGCAGCCAACGCTACGTCCGCCTTTGACCACTGGCTAGCCTGCTTTGAAAGCTACCTCCGAACATCCGCTGAGGAACCCTCGGACTTGCAGAAGCTCCAAGTCCTCTATTCATGGGTGAGCCCTGACATTTTTCCTCTCATCTGGGATGCGCCCACTTACTCCGAAGCGATGGAGCTCCTGAAGGGACATTACGTTCGACCAGTCAATCAAGTATACGCCAGGCACCTCCTGGCCACGAGACAGCAACTCCCCGGGGAGTCTCTGGACGATTTCTGGCGTGCCCTGCACATCCTAGGTAGGAACTGTGACTGCCAGGCAGTTTCAGCAGTCCAGCACACCGAACTTTTAATTTGAGACGCTTATGTTACGGGCATGAAGTCTGCGTACGTCCGCCAGCGGCTACTGGAAGGGGCCACACTCGATCTTGCGGGAACTAGGCAGCTCGCTAATTCGTTAGAAGTGGCCTCCCATAACGTCCAGTTCTACACCCTCGACCGCGCGGCACCCTCATGGGCATCGTGGGCCCCACCAGCTGCCGACTCCAGCTCACTGCAAGCCTGCGCCGTGCGGCAACCAGCCAACTCTGGGGGGCCCAAGTGCTATTTTTGCAGGCAAAACAAACACCCCAGGCAGCGCTGCCCGGCACGGAGCACGACCTGCAAAGGCTGTGTGAAGAAGGGACAGTTTGTTTCTGTTTGCCAGGCCCGGTCGGTCGCCGCTGTTTCCAGGCCCTGCGTTCCTACACTCCCCACGTGCGACCCACGGGCGCCGCCATTTTCCCCTTCGCAAGCCACGTGCGGCACCTGGGCGCACCATCTTCTTCACCGCAAGCCATGTGTGGCCCGTGGGCACCGCCATCTTTGATGTCACCCACCATGTGCGCCCCGTGGGCGCCGCCATCTTCGGCGTCATTTTGGACGGCGTCTCAGGACTCCTGCTCATCTGGCCGTTCACCGCCTGCCACTACCTCCACCACCGCTGACCAGCCTGGGACCTCCCAGCAGCTGCCGCAGCTCGCCTCTATCACCCTGGATCAGTCCCGTCCCGCAACCTCGCGACCGCGACGACGACGGTGAAGATCGATGAGCACGAGATGACCTGCCTTTTTGACTCCGGGAGCACAGAGAGCTTCATCCACCCCACTACGGTAAGGTGCTGCTCCCTCCCGGTACACCCGGTCACCCAGAAAATCTCCCTGGCCTCCGGATCACATTCTGTGGAAATCCGGCAGTACTGCATCGCAACCCCCTCCGTCCAAGGCGTAGAGTTCAGCAACGTCCGGCTCTACGTCCTCCCCCACCTCTGCGCTGCCCTGTTACTTGGCCTGGACTTTCAGTGTCATCTCCAAAGCCTAACCTTAAAATTCGGCGGACACCTACCCCCCCTCACCGTATGCGGCCTCACGATCCTTAAGGTCGATCCACCTTCCCTGTTTGCGAACCTCACCCCGGATTGCAAACCCATCGCCACTAGGAGCAGACGGTACAGTGCCCAGAACAGGACATTCATAAGGTCGGAGGTCCAACGGCTTCTGCGGGAAGGGGTCATTGAGGCCAGCAACAGCCCCTGGAGAGCTCAAGTGGTAGTAGTAAAGACTGGGGAGAAGCACAGGATGGTCATTGACTACAGTCAGACCATCAATCGGTACACGCAGCTCGACACGTACCCGCTCCCACGCATATCTGACATGGTCAGTCAGATTGCGCAGTATCGAGTCTTTTCCACAGTGGACCTGAAGTCCACCTACCACCAGTTCGCCATCCGCCCGGAGGACCGCCAATACACTGCGTTCGAAGCAGATGGCCGCCTCTATCACTTCCTTAGGGTTCCCTTCGGTGTCACTAATGGGGTCTTGGTCTTCCAGCGAGCGATGGACCGAATGATTGACTGGTACGGACTGCGGGCCACCTTCCCGTACCTAGATAATGTCACCATCTGCGGACATGATCAGCAGGACCACGACGCGAACCTCCAAAAATTCCTTTAGACATACAATAAGGAGAAATGCGTGTTCCGCAGCAACCGCTTAGCCATCCTTGGCTATGTCGTGGAAAATGGAGTCCTAGGGCCTGACCCTGACCGCATGCACCCCCTATGGAACTCCCTCTCCCCCCACTGCCCCAAGGCCCTGAAATGATGCCTGGGGCTTTTCTCCTACTATGCCCAGTGGGTCCCTAATTATGCGGACAAGGCCCGCCCACTCATTCAGTTCTCAGTTTTTCAACTGATGGCTGAGGCCCGCCAGGCCTTCAACTGTATCAAGGCAGACATTGCCAAGGCCACGATGCACACGGTCAACGACTCCCTCCCCTTCCAGGTGGAGAGCTATGCATCGGACGTAGCTCTGGCCGCCACCCGCAACCAGGCGGGCAGTCCCATGGCCTTCTTTTCCCGCACCCTCCATGTCTCCGAAATTTGACACTCCTCTGTCGAAAAGGAGGCCCAAGCCATAGTGGAAGCTGTGCAACATTGGAGGCATTACCTGGCCGGCAGGAAATTCACTCTCCTCACTGACCGATGATCGGTCGCCTTTATGTTTAATAATACACAGCGGGGCAAGATCAAAAATGACAAGATCTTGAGGTGGAGGATCGAGCTCTCCATCTATAATTATGAGATCTTGTATCGCCCGGGGAAGCTCAAAGAGCCCCCTGATGCCCTACCCCGCGGTACATGTGCCAGCGCACAAATGGACCGACTCCGGGCTCTCCACTATGACCTCTGCCACCCGGGGGTCACCCGGTTCTTCCATTTCATCAAGGCTCGCTGAGGCACGATCAATTTGACTGGAGACGAAGTTCAATCCAAACTGAGGCTATATTAGTATCAGATGTGTGGCCTCCCACAGGAGCTGGCGAAATGGCTGAGAGCTGGAGGCCATGCATATTTATATCCCGCCTCCTGGGCGAAGCTAGCATGCAGGGGCCACAGGCGAACCTGTAGTGCAGGTTGGAAACGTAGGAGGAGTGGGCCACGCGGTTGGGGGCGTAGGACTGGACATTGCGCAGGGCGACTGTCATGTAGAGCGCTAGTGTTTTAGTCTCTGCGAGGTCACGTGTGGCCCCTTCTAGGAGCTGCTGCTTGATAACATCAGACCCAATCCCAGTCACAAAAGCGTCCCACATAAGGAGGTCTGAGTGCTCCTTAGCTGTAACGTCCTGGCAGTCACAGTCCCGAACTAGGGAGATCAGGGCCCTCCAGAAGTCCACGATTGACTCACCAGGTAGTTGAGTACGCGTTGCGAGCGCGTGTCTGGCGAAGAGCGTGTTCGTCTTCTCTTCATAATTTTCTTTGAGTCGAGTCATGGCATCAGCGTAATTGGGCGCATCCTGGATCAGCGGGAAGACTTTGGAGCGGAGTCTGGAGTACAATATTTGGATCTTCTGAGCCTCTGGAACAGGGGTCGGCGCCGCATTGATATACACTTCAAAACAAGCTAGCCAGTGCTGGAAGTCCTTTCTGGCGACGCTTGAGTGTGGATCCAGCTGCAGCCGATCTGGTTTAATCCGGAGTCCATCTTCTGAATCTGATACTAATAAATTGAGGCACGATCAATTTGACTGGAGACGAAGTTGAATCTAAACTGAGGCTTTATTAGTATCAGATGTGTGGCCTCCCACAGCAGCTGGCGAAATGGCTGCGAGCTGGAGGCCACGCATAATTATACCCCGCCTCCTGGGCGGAGCTAGCATGCAGGGGCCACAGGCGAACCTATAGTGCAGGTATTACCTCTAATAACAGAACACAGTCGTTTACCACACAGTGGTTTACCTGCCCTACTCCATTGAGGAGGTCAGGACCGTCACCAGAGACTGCCAGGTCTGCGCAGAGTGCAAACCGCACTTCCACCGGCCAGATCGAGCGCACCTGGTGAAGGCCTCCCGCCTCTTTGAACGCCTCAGCATGGACTTTAAAGGGCCCCTCCCCTCCACCGACCGCAACACGTACTTTCTGAACGTGATTGAGTACTCCCGGTTCCCTTTTGCTATCCCATGCCCCAATATGACTTCTGCCACGGTAATTAAAGCCCTCCACAGCATCTTTACTCTGTTCGGTTTCCCCACCTACGTCCACAGCGATCGGGGATCCTCTTTCATGAGTGATGAGCTGCGTCAGTTCCTGCTCAGCAAGGACGACCAGCTACAACCCCCGGGGAAACGGGCAGGTGGAGATTGAGAACGGGACGGTCTGGAAGGCCGTCCTGCTGGCCCTGCGGTCTAAAATTCTCCCGGTCTCCCGCTGGCAGGAGGTCCTCCCTGACACGCTCCACTCCATCCGATCGCTCCTCTGCACCGCGACTAACGAGACTCCTCACGAATTTGTGTTTGCCCTCCCCAGGAAGTCCACCTCCGGGGTCTCGCTCTCAACATGGCTGACAGTTCCTGGACCCGCCCTCCTCCGGAAGCATGTGCGGAGCCATAAATCGGACCCCCTGGTCGAGAAAGTCCACCTGCTACATGCAAACCCGCAGTACGCCTTTGTGGCACACCCCGACGGGCGCCAGGACACAGTCTCCCTTTGGGTCCAGTTGGGTCTCAGGCTCCTGTCCAATTGCCTGCAGGGTCTGGAGGCCGTGCCAACCTTGCGTGCCACCCAGGACAACGCCGAACAGGTGGCGTCCGCAGTGGAGCCCTTGGGAACGAAGGTATCGGCCATGCGGCAGGATGTCCAAGGCCTGGGGGTACACTGTACAGGCAGTGGCCAAGGCACATAACAGGGCAGCCCTGTCACAGGCAGCTATGTACCAGAGTCACCTGGACATTGAAAATGAAATGAAAATCGCTTATTGTCACAAGTAGGCTTCAATGAAGTTACTGTGAAAAGCCCCTAGTCGCCACATTCCGGCGCCTGTTCGGGGAGGCTGGTACGGGAATTGAACCGTGCTGCTGGCCTGCCTTGGTCTGCTTTCAAAGCCAGCGATTTAGCCCTGTGCTAAACAGCCCCTGCGGAATCCTCCACACCTTCGGGGGCTAGGCCGGCGCTGGAGTGGTTGGCGGTTCAGAGTTTGGCCCAGTCACAACGGGTCATGACTGCGAACGTTGACGGCATTTCCCAGGTGCTAGCTTACCTGAGCCACTCACAAAGAGACATAGCACAGGCCCAGAGGGAGATGGCCCAGTCCCTGTGCTCCATGGCCATGAGCATTGAGACCCTGGCCGAGATGACAGCGGGGCTCCAGGACTGGCAACGCCAGATGCGGGGGAGCCCTCAGGCCTCTGACCCAAGTAGTTGCCCGGGGCCCATCGGACACCCCAAGGGAGGAGGAGGTGATTAGGCTGGTGCCGGTGATGCCAGCAGGGCAGGTCCTGGAACTCCACAGCGCCTTAGACTGCCCCACCCACCCCTCCTCTCCCTGGCGTATCCGATTGGCAGCGAGCAGAACAGTGTGGCACCACGCCACCTGGGACACCCGAGAGAATGCCGGGCTGGCCAAGGTCCAGTCACTCCAGAGGACAGCCACCAAGGTCACAGGGTGGGAATCGCAGCAGGCCGTGTCCTCCCCTGATGTACCAACTGGGGATCCACCTAGACAGAGTATGAGGGCCAATAAGGCTAGAAAGTTAGACATTAGTTAAGTTGGCAGGGGTGCAGCTCACAGGATAGATGGGGTCTAGGGCACAAAGGTGTAGAAACATGTTAACCTGTTCACAATATGTTCACAAATGTACCAACCTCCCTCAGTGCTCTGTCAGGAGGGTGTGTGTGACAAGCTGGGCTGGGCTGGCTGCGAAGGGGGCGCTGAGGAGGGAGGGTGTTGGGCGGCCGTTGGATGTGGGCACGGGCCAGGGCCCCCATGCTGGCCATAGCTAATCCACCCCGGTACCTGGCCCCACCCCATCCCTCTCCACCCCAACCCCCCCCCCCCCCCATTCCACCTCCCCCCCACACACACACACCCTCGTCATTGCATGGGCGTCATTGTAACGGGTCTCCGCGTTGGTCTGTGGTCTCCAGATCGGCATTATCAATCATGACCTCAGCGGACAACCCCTGTCTCCAGGAGTCAACCCCTCACCCAGGGGTGCACCATGAAGGTGTCGGGAACCATCGATTGTGCCAGGGTGAAGGCGTCGTGCATGCTGCCTTGGTACCGGGAGCATGAGTGTATGATGTGCATCTCGTGGTCACACCACTTGCACGTTCATGCGGCGGAATTCTCCGTTCCTGAGTTGAGTTAACGCTGGGACAGGATTTGTGGACTCCTTCGACTGCAAAACTGGCGCTGCACCTGGACCGCTTCAATGACCGTTAAACGGCTAGAACCTGTGCCACATGGAACACAATTGATTCCAATGGGAAACCTAGAGGAAATCGCCAGAATCGCAATTGAAACTCAGGAGGGTGACAAGCTGCAACAACATATACATACTTCACTCCAGAGCAGGAGCCGGGCCCATCTAGACCCGGTGGCCCCAGAAGACGCCTGCCAAAGGAGACCCAGGTCGCAGGGCGGGAATCACAGCAGGCCTGGGCTTGGTTAGCCTGGGTCATGCCAGCAATGGCGGTGAATCACGCTGCCAGGGCAACCTGGTGAGTTTGGTCCAGACTGAAGGTGACATAGTCCGCTGCCCAAGAAAATAGGGCATCCATGCCAACACAGATGCACCTATGAAGGGACTTTTGGGATATCCCAGACAGGTCCCTGCTCGGCACCTGGAAAGACCCAAGGCAAAGAAATTCAGGGCAAACGTCACCTTGACTGCAACCAGGAGTGGATGTCCTCCTCCATGCTCCCAAGGTGCCAGGTGCACGATCATCGGGCACAACTGGTGCACTGTCTTCCTGGTTGGCCTGGGCTTTTGGCGATGCATGCAGTCTGGTAGGTCTTCGAATGACAGTTGCAGTTGATACAAACATGGCCCTGATACGACGCCTCCTTCGCAGCTCCTTTTCATTTGCCTGTTGGATGACTGTCTCTCCAGCCTCAACCTCTGGTCCCTGCTCTTGACGAGCAGGCCCTGTGCCTCCACCTCCGTGCATCCAGTTAGATAGCTAGCATTCCTGGCTGAAGTCTGAAATCCATCTTCTGCAGGGGGAGAAAAGAGAAATGATGAATGTTCCCTTGCACATCTAGATCCAACAGGCTACATGAATTGCACTTCAGCTCAATCCTTCACATCCCCCCCCCCCCTCCCCCCAAGCCCACCCCACCACTCAGTCATTCTCCCCGATATGTTGTCTTCCACACGTGTGCACCCCTGACCCTGTCAGTGAGTAGCACAAAGCCTGTGATGTGGGGAGACTCTATCTTCACCATCCATCCCTGGTAACATGGGTAGTAGAGGTTGACGCAACCAGTGACCACGATAGTCTCTGCAGCCCCTGTCCTGTATCCCCAGTGGGGTTTTCTAGGGTGTCTCCATTGGGTGGGCTGTGTGTCATCCTGGTGGTGTCTGGCTGTGCAGTGGAGAAGGTCACGGTGTGCCCCAATCACCTCCATGCTTAGAGGCTTGTGTGTGGGAAGGTCATACAGATAGGGGTTATGCAGGGAAGTGTGCGTCAGTTGGGAGCTTAGCTGCAGTGTGATGTGGGTCCTGGGTGTGACATGCAAGTTGTAACTATCTGATCGGGGGCAGATTGGATGGGAGCAGGGGCGCCGTAGGTAGGCCAGGCTTGGAGACAGATGGTGGCCCTGTGGAGTGGGTTAGCTGATAGTGTGACTGGTGAGGCCTCTGCCCTGACAGGGTCAGTGTGCCAGGGAGGGTGCCAAAAACTACAGTGCATGTGTCCATTGTTTGCGGAGGTCTGCTATTCCCCCGCTCCCCCATGCAGTGGGGCTGTGCTTCTGATGAGTGTCAGCACCTGGTGTGCCAATGACTGAGCTTGGCCATGTCCATCCCGCAGATAGGTCAGCTGGGGTCTGAGGGTTTCCAGAGGGGTTTCCTGGGTGCGCTCCCAAATTACTTGAGGCTCTGTGAACATTTACAGGATACAGTGAGCAGTCAGCAGAGTGAGCAGCCAGGGACCTGTAACCTGTGCCAAATGGGTGCGTTGAAAACAAATACTGCAGCAATGGCGGCCTGGGCCAGGCCATTCTGATCCTGAGCGGAACCCGCCGAATCCACGGAGCTGTCACAAGTTGTTCTCCACCACTCCCCCGGGCCCCAGCAAGCGCTACAAATCTAATCAGTTTTTAAACTTTGCTTACCTTCTCTATCTCCCTCAACCGCCGGTCCCCCCTTTTATATGCCTGTTGCGAACCGTGCCCATGTAACTTCTGCCCGAGAGGGCCAGGGAATCGCCGAGGCCCAGTGCATACCGGGTCCAATTCGCTAATGAAATGCAAATGTATCTAAATGCCGGTTCTGCATGCTGCCGCCGGCACGGTCCTCACTATTGCCACCAGCGAGGGACTGAAGAATGACGTTCGGTTTGGCGCCGGGCGCTAACCTCGATTTCGGCCGGCCGCCTGGTTCTCCATCCGATTGCAGATCACATTTCTGGCGTCGAGGGGTGGAGAATTTTGTCCTGTATATTGGTTTCAAAGGTCCTTGAATCAAACAACTCCTGATGTGGTAACTCTTTTATTAACTCAGAGAGATAAATCTTGTATGTTGCTTGGCATGGCTACTGTAAATCATTAACTATCTGTCACACTGGTATAGTTCCTCATGATTTCGAAGACTCCATTACACTTTTCAGAGACTTTGGATTATTTTCCAAGCAAGACTACAATGCATATACTAAAATCTACACAGCATCCCACTCTTATCGGACAACGTGACTCAATACAAATTGGATAATTTAGCAAAGTAGTCAAACGTTTTTTTTCTCAAATTTGAAACAGATTGCTGGGCTCCCCAGAGTCATTTTTCTTTATAAGGTACCTTTGGAACCCCATCTTTCTCTTTTTTAATATTAATCTCTTATGTATGCAGTTTTACCTCTTCCTAATTCTTTTTCCTACTCTTCATCTGTCTAGTTTAAAGTTTTGTATCAAAATCTTTCAATAAAAAAACATAAGAAATAGGAGCAGGGGCCTGGCCCCTACTTGGCCCCTTGAACCTGCTCCTCCACTCGATATGGTCATAGCTGATCATTTGCCTTAACTTCACTTTTCCACCTGCTCCCCATTTCTCTTGATTCCCCAAAAAACCAACAGTCTATCTCAACCTTAAATATTTTTGACAGTGGAGCATCTACAACTTTGGGATAGATAGTTCCAAAGATTCACAACCCTTCTGAGTGCAGAAATTACTCCTCATCTCAGTTTTAAATGATAAGCCCCTTAGTACAGTGTTTTTACCAACTGGCCAACCTTCAGGACCCACGCCGGTCAACCTTCAGGACCCTCGCCAGCCAACCTTCAGGACCCACGTCGGCCAACCTTCAGGACCCACGCCGGTCAACCTTCAGGACCCTCGCCAGCCAACCTTCAGGACCCACGCCAGCCAACCTTCGGGACCCACGCCGGCCAACCTTCGGGACCCACGCCGGCCAACCTTCAGGACCCACGTCGGCCAACCTTCGGGACCCACGCCGGCCAACCTTCGGGACCCACGCCGGCCAACCTTCAGGACCCACGCCGGTCAACCTTCAGGACCCATGCCGGTCAACCTTCAGGACTCACACCGGCCAACCTTCGGGACCCACGCCGGCCAACCTTCAGGACCCACGCCGGTCAACCTTCAGGACCCACGCCGGTCAACCTTCGGGACCCACGCCGGCCAACCTTCGGGACCCACGCCGGCTAACCTTCGGGACCCACGCCGGCTGACCTACACCAGCTGAATGTTGCGACCCACACCAGTGGACCTTTGTAACCGATCATTTTCGCTTACCTATAATGTGACAGATGAGCCAGCTTGGTCCTCACGATCTCACTTGCTTTGTCATTCAATTATACAATTCTGTATGGGTTGTTCATCAGAGGTTCTGGAACTCACACCGCCGCTGCTTTATCCTGCTGTGCATTCTCCTGTACGTCTCTCCAACAGGCTTAGTTGTGAGATCCTGGCCTGTTTGTGTCTCTGGCCCTTGTTATGTTATGCTGCTTCGGATAACACAGGCTGCTACTTGATTCAGTCTTAACTAAAGGATACTTCAGACTCTGAAATGAGTTCAATGTGTTTATTGAACTATTAACACAGTTCTCAAATGAGTTCGACTCTCTGCTAATCTAACTGTAGTAACTCAGTCTAACTGGATCAGCTTGCTCTAAGCCACATGCTGGGGTGTGATGCTGTTGATCAACCCTGTCTAACTCTCTAGATGTCTGTCTGTGGAAAGAGGCAGGGTGTGAGTGTCTCATCCCTTTTATAGTGTTTATGTCATGCCCCGTTGTGGTGATGCCACCTCTGAGTGTCCTGACTGCCCATTGGTTGTGTCCTATTCTGAGTGTTCATTGGTTGCATGTTTGCATATCAGACATCTCCCCTTTTTTTAGTTTTTTATTAGATGTACATACATGTGAATGTGTCTGTCTAATGTAACTGACTGAGGAATACAGAGCAGAACAAAGAAAACAAATGCTCATAAGTCCAGTCTCTGAGGCTTGCGTCTGATCCTAGTCGACCGCCGGAGAGGTGTTGGAGGGACTGACGGTGTCTTGACAGGCGAGTGGGAGGCATGACTGGTGGCCTCGTGGTTCGAGTTGTCTGGAGGTGGCAATTCGACATGTGGAAATAGAAGGGAAAGTGGTTGTGGGTAAGCCACTTTTTGCAGTGCTTTTCGGTTCCTTAGCGCAATGGAGCCATCAGCCATATGTATGACATAGGATCTGGGCGCGGCCTGTCGAACAGCAACAGCCGGAGCAGACCACCCACCATCCGGTATCTTGATCCTGACCGTGTCTGCCGGGGATAGCACGTCCAGATTGGTGGCATGTGCGTCATAGCCCTGCTTCTGGCTGTCGCAAAGCTGCTGCATCTTCTGCAGCACCGGGAGGTTGTGCAGGTGTATGTCTGGAAGTGTCGTCTGCAGGTCCCTGTTCATCAGCAGTTGAGCTGGCGACATGCCAGTGGACAAGTGAATCGCCCGGTACGCAAGTAGTGCAAGGTGTATGTTGGAAGCGGAGTCCGAGGCCTTGCGGATGAGCTGCTTAACGATGTGCACCCCTTTTTCGACTTTGCCATTGGACTGTGGATAGTGCGGACTGGAGGTAACATGTCTGAAATTGTAGCTCTTGGCAAACGTGGACCATTCTTGACTGTGGAAGCACAGGCCATTGTCGCTCATGACGGTGTTCAGGATGCCATGCCGTGAGAATGTCTCTTTACATGCTTTGATGACGGTCCGTGAGGTGAGGTCTGGCAGCTTCAGCACCTCAGGATAGTTCAAAAAGTAATCAATGATTAAGATATAGTCGTGACCAGTCGCGTGGAATAGGTCAATGCCAACCTTGGACCACGGAGAGGTCTCTAGGTTATGTGGTTGGAGCGTCTCCTTGCTCTGCGCTGGTTGGAACCTCTGACAGGTTTCACAGTTCAGGACCATGTCCGTGATGTCCTGGTTCATGCCGGGCCAGTAGGCAATCCTGCATCTGCACTTTTCTACGCCCAAGTGTCCCTCATGAATCTCCAGCAGCACCATGCTCTGGAGACGTAGCGGGATGACTATCCTGTCCAGCTTGAGCAGGATGCCGTCAATCAGCATCAGGTCAGCCTTGACGTTGTAGAATTGAGGGCATTGCCCTTTCTGCCACCCATTGCTGAGGTTGTGGATGACTCGCTGCAACAGGGGGCCTTTGGCCGTCTCTTCTTGGATGAGAACGATCTTCTCATCTGTTGCCGGGAGAGTGCTTGCACACAGTTGTACCTGAAATTCAATGTGCTGGATGATCTCCAGTGGTTCACTGGGTGAGTTGATGGAGCGGGACAATGCATCGGCGATGATGAGCTCCTTGCCAGGTGTATACACCAAATTGAAATCATACCTCCGGAGATTGAGCAGAACTCTCTGCAAACGAGGCATCATGTCGTTCAGGTCCTTTTGGATGATGTGGACCAGAGGCTTATGATCCGTCTCAACAGTAAATGTTGGCAAGCCATAGACATAATCATGAAATTTGAGGATGCCGGTGAGAAGACCTAAACACTCCTTCTCAATCTGCGCATATCTGGTCTCAGTGGGTGTCATTGCCCATGACGCGTATGATATTGGTACCCAGGATGACGTGTCGTCTCTTTGAAGCAAAACCGCCCCAATGCCATCCTGACTCGCATCTGTGGATATCTTGGTCTCTGGGCCTGAGTCAAAGAATGCAAGGACGGGTGCAGTGGTGAGCTTGGCTTTCAGCTCCAGCCACTCTGTTCGGTGCTCCGCCTTCCACTCAAAGGCAGTTGATTTTTTTCACCAGGTTGCGTAGGGCCCTGGTGTGTGGCCAAACTCGGGATGAACTTGCCAAGGAAATTGACCATTCCCAGGAAGCGCAGTACTGCCTTCTTGTCTTTGGGGACTTTCATTGCCTCGATAGCTTTAATTTTATCTGTGTCCGGGCGCACACCGTGTTGCGAAATTTGATCGCCCAGGAACTTCAGCGTGGATGTCCGAAAACAGCACTTGGACCTGTTTAGCTTGATGCCATGTTCATGTGTGCGTCGGAATGCTTTCTTGTGTCATGACACATGTTCCTCTGGGGTTGTGGACCAGATTATGACATCGTCAACGTAGACACGAACCCTCTTCTATTCCCTCCATTATCTGTTCCATTATCCGATGGAAAATCTCTGATGCCGAGATGATCATAGAATTTACAGAGCAGAAGGAGGCCATTCAGCCCATCGAGTCTGCACCGGCTCTTGGAAAGAGCACCCTACCCAAGGTCAACACCGTCACCCTATCCCCATAACCCAGTAACCCCACCCAACACTAAGGGCAATTTTGGACACGAAGGGCAATTTATCATGGCCAATCCACCTAACCCGCACATCTTTGGACTGTGGGAGGAAACCGGAGCACCCGGAGGAAACCCACGCACACACGGGGAGGATGTGCAGACTCCGCACAGACAGTGACCCAAGCCAGAATCGAACCTGGGACCCTGGAGCTGTGAAGCAATTGTGCTATCCACAAGGCTACCGTGCTGCCCCCTGGATACCAAATGGCATTTGGTTGTAGCAGCATCTGCCAAAAGGCGTGTTGAAGGTGCAGAGCCTTCTGCTGGATTCTTCAAGTTGGATTTGCCAAAATCCTTGGGATGCATCCAATTTTGTGAAGAAGCGCGGGTGTGCCATCTCACTCGTGATTTCTTCCCTCTTTGGGATTGGGTAATGGTCCCGCATAATGTTTTGTTTAGATCCTTGGGATCAATGCAGATGCGTAGGTCCCGCTTTACGCACACCATCGAGCTGACCCAGTCGGTTGGTTCAGTGACCTTGGAGATGAAGCCTTTTTGTTGTAGACTCGTGAGCTCTGCCTTCAGGCCTTCTCTCAGTGGAGCAGGGAATCGTCATGGTGCGTGGACCACTGGCTTGGCACCAGGCCGTAGTAGAATCTAGTACACGTACGGCAGCATGCCCATCCCGCTAAATACATCTGGGTACTGGGTTAGGATGTCGTCAATGCTGCCCTGAAGATCCGAATGGGACGGCGTTGTGGTGTAGACCCGTTGAATGAGGTTCAGTTGCTTGCAGGAGTGCGCACCTAGCAGGGACGCCCTGTCTGGTTTAACAATCTCGAAGCGTAAGCTTGCTTGTGTGTGTCGGCTGGACACCTGCAGGTGGCAGGACCCCAGTGCCTTGATTGCAGTTCCATTGTAGTCCAGGAGTTTGCAGGCAGCTGGAAGGATTGTGGGGGGCTTCTTGATTCTCTTGAAGTCCACCTGCGAAATCAGGTTGGCGGAGGCACCTGTGTCCAGTTTGAACTGGATGGGGCAGTGGTTGACCTTGATCACTGCATGCCATTCGTCCTCGGAATCCACGGCCAGGATTGATTGGACTCGCGATGTGTCCGGTGTGGCGTATTTGCACTTTGTAATAATGCCCACTCGGTAAGGGTTGTCCAGATAATCATCATCTGGATCCGTCGCACTGCCTGGATCAGAGTCATGCATTTGGTGTTGCACACTTCTGATGCGCCGCTGTCGGAATTGGGAGCGCTGACTCCTGACTGGTGGTGCAGATCTGCACAGGGCTGCGTAGTGGTTTGGTTTCCCACAGTTTAAACAGCGTTTGCCTCTTGTAGGGCAGTTTTTTTTAAAAAACGGGCGGTGCCGCAGTTCGCACACGTCATGACGCTCAGTGCTTCGTTGCGCATATACGGTGCAGTTCTCGGACGTCTGCACTTGCGCAGTGCGGTTTTCGGCCGCTTCATGTTCCCGATCGCATTGCGCATGCGGCGGGCACAGAGAAGAGCGCGCGAAATGGCCGCTTTCGTCAATGTGGAGGCGCTGCATCCGGGAGATGGCCTGAACACTCTCCACCTCGTGGAAGGCTTGTTTTTTACTTTCTGCCGTTTTGTACTGTGAATAGCGATTTTTAGAGTGCTCATGCACAGTACACATTTCAATCGCGACTGGCAGGGTCATGTGCTTGATTTTCAACAATTGCTCTCGCAGAGGATCAGAGTGGACTCCAAAAACGATTTGGTCTCTGATCATGGAGTCAGTGATATCACCGAAGTTGCAGGATTGCACTAGCAGTCTCAGATTAGTTAGATAGGAGTTGAAGGATTCGTCTTTACCTTGCATCCTCTGCTTGAAGATGTAGCGCTCGAAGATTTCATTGGTGTCCACCTCGCAGTGGCTGTCGAATTTGTCCAGGATGGCTTGGTACTTCGTTTTGTCCTTCGGAAAAGTGAAAGGAGTTGAAGATCTCTACCGCATGGTCACCCGCAGTGGTGAGTAGAAGAGCTATCGTCCGAGCATCGGTCACACCATTGAAGTCGGATAGTTAAAATTTCTGCTTGAATGATCGACAGTTGGTACTAAGATTGCCGGTGGTCCTGAGCTGATGAGGAGCCTGAATCTTGTCCATTGTGCCTGTTTTCAGTAGCTGGTTGCCACGAATCTTGCTGAGTTGAACTAAATAGATTGAACAGTCACTCCTGGTATCATGTTGTGTTATGCTGCTTCGGATAACACAGGCTGCTACTTGATGCAGTCTTAACTAAAGGATGCTCCAGACTCTGAAATGAGGTCAACGTGTTTATTGATCTATTAACACAGTTCTCAAATGAGTTCGAC
Source organism: Scyliorhinus torazame (assembly GCF_047496885.1). Classification (NCBI taxonomy): domain Eukaryota; kingdom Metazoa; phylum Chordata; class Chondrichthyes; order Carcharhiniformes; family Scyliorhinidae; genus Scyliorhinus; species Scyliorhinus torazame. Next base: position 214,436,223 of record NC_092710.1, read on the forward strand.
TCTCTGCTAATCTAACTGTAGTAACTCAGTCTAACTGTACCAGCTTGTTCTAAGCCACGTGCTGGGGTGTGATGCTGCTGATCAACCCTGTCTAACTCTCCAGATTCTGTCTGTGGAAAGAGGCAGGGTGTGAGTGCCTCATCCCTTTTATAGTGTTTATGTCATGCCCCGTTGTGGTGATGCCACCTCTGAGTGTCCTGACTGCCCATTGGTTGTGTCCTATTCTGAGTGTTCACTGGTTGCATGTTTGCATATCATGACAGCCCTCTCTTCCTTATTGCAAAATGATACATTTAAAATTCTTCAGTCTTATACTCCAATGACCTTGTAATAAAGGCCAACATGCCATTTGCCTTCCTAATTCCTGTACCTGCATATTCTTTGTTGCTTCTATGAGTTCACGTTAGTCCCGCTGAAGGTCAATATTTACAAGTTACATGCCTTTTAAAAATATTTTGCTTTTCCATTCTTGCTACAAATATTTTTTTCCCAATTAAGGTGCAATATAGTGTGGCCAATCTACCTACCTTCCACATCTTTTTGGGTTGTGGGGGTGAGACACATGCAGACATGGAGATGGACAGTGACCTGACGCTGGTATCGAACCCGGCTCCTCGCTGGTGTGAGGCAACAGTGCTAACCTCTGTACTACCATGCCACCCCTGCTGCAATTAAGAGGTCATAAAAGGTGAGGGTCATGATTGATTTAACAATTACTTGTTTACAAAGAGATGTCGAATTGAACTTTTTTCAGATTACTGGAGATTGCCTGGAGAGTAGATAATTTGAGATATTGGTTTACACTTAGGAGGCGCCTGGGCAGGGCGAGAGAGGCAGGGCCGATTTCGCAGGACTTTAGTTTTTTAAAAGACCCGCCTGGAAACCCCCCCGAAAAAAGACGCAATTTTGTGGACCTGCGGGAGCCTCTTTGCTGTGGGCACTCCGATCGCGAACGCCACCGGAAATCGGTTTACACTTAGGTAAGCATGTCATGAGATCTGAGTGGGAAAGAGATGACATAATTAATGGGTGAACCTGGAGGCGATCAGGGCCTGCCTGGGCCCCATGTCCTGCCCATCTTCGCCCAGCTCCGCATCCTCCTCTTCGGACGAGACCTGACATTCCTCCTCCACCTTCAGCACGTCACCCCTCTGCTGCGGGATGTTGTGGAGGACGCAGCAGTTTGACACAATGTGGGCGATCTGGACACTGTCTTCTCGTCACTAATGCAGTCATCTATCATCACCCTATGTCTCCTACAGCTAAGCCAATTTTGAATCCACCTTATAATGTTCCCCTGTATCCCATGTACATTTGCCTTCTTTATAAGTCTTTCATGTGGGACTTTGTCAAAGGCTTTGCTGAAATCCATGTAAACTACATCAACTGCACTAACCTCATCTGCACACCTGGTCATATGCTCACATGGTACCTAGACAGGTCAGGAGCACTTCACAAAATTCATGTTAAAAAGTTGAATTGTCATGACTTATTTGACAATACACAACTTTGCCCTGCAGAAAGGACTGCCCCCTCCACACCACAGACAAGATTACATTAGAAGTCAATGAGAGGAGGATCTCAATATGGATGCCATGGGAGCCAAGCTTTGTGGTCCCCTTGAGGAAGCCCTGGTTGCAGTGGCTGCTGGTGGGATGGAGGCTGCTGACGGCTGATGCATTTGGACTTTGAGTTTCTTACCGGCAAAATGAAACAATGTAACAGTGCAGATGAAAGTGAAAGAAGCATGTTTTCTTGTAGCAGCAAAGATTAATGGAGAGAATTATTGCTGAACAATATCAACTTCAGTTACTTAGTACAAGACCTTTAATACAATTTGTGTTAGTTAGATATTGCTATGCTTTTTAAACTATTGTAACATTAAAATGTTTTGTGTCAATAAAGTTATTTTGAACAGTTCAAAATGATTACAGGCTAATGCATCGAAGAAACTCAAATAGAACACAGCAAGTAAATTATAAATATAAGTCTTGATTAAATAAAACAACATATAAATGTCCTCAAAACAAAACTACAAGAGGGAGCGGGTGGCAACGTTGAGATAATAAGTCAACCTTGCTACAGCTGACACCCCAGAAGAGGTAGCAATTGGAATATTGACCCAGAATTGCAGCCCTCCACTTCACCCTGATGATCAATGTGGGAACACGAGTAATACTATCAGTGCAAGATTTGGTTTGGGGGGTCATAGATTACCCAAAAAGGAAGTCATAGTCATAAGTGATTTTAAAACAGTTTTAAAAATCCACAGTAATTATATGATGCACAAGCTAAAGAGGCAGGAAAGATACGCAATCTGTAACAGGTGAAGAGTACGGTTTATCGATGCTGGATTGAACGAATAGTTGGGGGACATGGGGTGAGCTTATCTCCATGGCTGGTGCACAGCAGTTTCCTCAGAATGGTCTACTGGCCTTAGGTTGGACAGATAAATGATGAAGCTTATCTCCATAGCTGGAGGTGGCAACATCTTCAGCACTGAATAGGAATCATACAGACTCAAAAGGTTAACTCTGTTTCTCTGTCCACAGATGCTGCCAGACCAGCTGCATTTTTCCAGTATTTTCTGTTTTTATTTAATCTGTTCTACTGTGCTCTTCTTAGCCAAAGTATTAAGCCAAATTCAGTATTGATCTTTGAAAAGCTTGCCTCTGTCCGAAGTATTTTTTAGCTGACCAAAATGTTAGACTGGAGCCAATATGGATCCACCACACAAAGCTCTTTTCTGCCCAAAATTACTTTTCCTTCTCATAGAGGCTTGATGGTTATTGTGAAGGATAGGGGCCAATAATATGGAATCAATGCAAGAGTATTAGGTTAAATGTTCCCCTGGGGTAAACTCATACTGAAACATATTTTAACAGGAGCCAAAATTGGCATGCAAACAGCAAAGCTAACTCTTTCAACAACAATGTGAATTTACTGATTAAGAAATGCAAACACCTAAAAAATGGCATTCTATGATTCTTACCATTACCTTAGCATGTACAATGTTACCCCAATAATTAAAACTGCAATCAGGTAAAAGAATGCCAAGCGTCAAGTCTTATTATCTTGCTGGGCACTTCCCCTTGACGAAGCAACATTGTCCACATGAATCTTGTGCAAAAGTCCAGTATTCAGGAAGAAATTCAAAATAACATTTCCTGGAAGCTGAATGGCCATCTCATTATAATAGAACATAGAACATAGAACGATACAGCGCAGAACAGGCCCTTCGGCCACGATGTTGCACCGAAACAAAAGCCATCTAACCTACACTATGCCATTATCATCCATATGCTTATCCAATAAACTTTTAAATGCCCTCAATGTTGGCGAGTTCACTACTGTTGCAGGTAGGGCATTCCACGGCCTCACTACTCTTTGCGTAAAGAACCTACCTCTGACCTCTGTCCTATATCTATTACCCCTCAGTTTAAAGCTATGTCCCCTCGTGCCAGCCATTTCCATCCGCGGGAGAAGGCTCTCACTGTCCACCCTATCTAACCCCCTGATCATTTTGTATGCCTCAATTAAGTCTCCTCTTAACCTTCTTCTCTCCAACGAAAACAACCTCAAGTCCATCAGCCTTTCCTCATAAGATTTTCCCTCCATACCAGGCAACATCCTGGTAAATCTACTCTGCACCCGCTCCAAAGCCTCCACGTCCTTCCTATAATGCGGTGACCAGAACTGTACGCAATACTCCAAATGCGGCCGTACCAGAGTTTTGTACAGCTGCAACATGACCTCCTGACTCCGGAACTCAATCCCTCTACCAATAAAGGCCAACACTCCATAGGCCTTCTTCACAACCCTATCAACCTGGGTGGCAACTTTCAGGGATCTATGTACATGGACACCTAGATCCCTCTGCTCATCCACACTGCCAAGAACTTTACCATTAGCCAAATATTCCGCATTCCTGTTATTCCTTCCAAAGTGAATCACCTCACACTTCTCTACATTAAACTCCATTTGCCACCTCTCAGCCCAGCTCTGCAGCTTATCTATGTCCCTCTGTAACCTGCTACATCCTTCCACACTATCGACAACACCACCGACTTTAGTGTCGTCTGCAAATTTACTCACCCACCCTTCTGCGCCTTCCTCTAGGTCATTGATAAAAATGACAAACAGCAACGGCCCCAGAACAGATCCTTGTGGTACGCCACTTGTAACTGAACTCCATTCTGAACATTTCCCATCAACCACCACCCTCTGTCTTCTTTCAGCGAGCCAATTTCTGATCCACATCTCTAACTCACCCTCAATCCCCAGCCTCGGTATTTTCTGCAATAGCCCACCGTGGGGAACCTTATCAAACGCTTTACTGAAATCCATATACACCACATCAACTGCTCTACCCTCGTCTACCTGTTCAGTCACCTTCTCAAAGAACTCAATAAGGTTTGTGAGGCATGACCTACCCTTCACAAAGCCATGCTGACTATCCCTGATCATATTATTCCTATCTAGATGATTATAAATCTTGTCTCTTATAATCCCCTCCAAGACTTTACCCACTACAGGCGTGAGGCTCACCAGTCTATAGTTGCCGGGGTTGTCTCTGCTCCCCTTTTTGAACAAAGGGACCACATTTGCTATCCTCCAGTCCTCTGGCACTATTCCTGTAGCCAATGATGACATAAAAATCAAAGCCAAAGGTACAGCAATCTCTTCCCTGGCCTCCCAGAGAATCCTAGGATAAATCCCATCAGGCCCCGGGGACTTATCTATTTTCAGCCTGTCCAGAATTGCCAACACCTCTTCCCTACGTACCTCCATGCCATCTATTCTAATAGCCTGGGTCTCAGCATTCTCCTCCACAACATTATCTTTTTACTGAATGAATACTGACAAAAAATATTCATTTAGTATCTCTCCTATCTCTTCAGACTCCACACACAACTTCCCATCCCTGTCCTTGACTGGTCCTACTCTTACCCTAGTCATTCGCTTATTCCTGACATACCTATAGAAAGCTTTTGGGTTTTCCTTGATCCTACCTGCCAAATACTTCTCATGTCCCCTCCTTGCTCGTCTTATCTCTCTCTTTAGATCCTTCCTCGCTACCTTGTAACTATCCATCGCCCCAACTGAAACTTCACACCTCATCTTCACATAGGCCTCCTTCTTCCTCTTAACAAGAGATTCCACTTCTTTGGTAAACCACGGTTCCCTTGCTCTACGCCTTCCTCCCTGCCTGACCGGTACATACTTATCAAGAACACGCAGTAGCTGATCCTTGAACAAGCTCCACTTATCCAGTGTGCCCAACACTTGCAGCCTACTTCTCCAACCTATCCCCCCCAAGTCATGTCTAATGGCATCATAATTGCCCTTCCCCCAGCTATAATTCTTGCCCTGCAGTGTATACTTATCCCTTTCCATCATTAACGTAAACGTCACCGAATTGTGGTCACTGTCCCCAAAGTGCTCTCCTACCTCCAATTCCAACACCTGGCCTGGTTCATTACCCAAAACCAAATCCAACGTGGCCTCGCCTCTTGTTGGCCTGTCAACATATTGTGTCAGGAAACCCTCCTGCACACACTGTACAAAAAACAACCCATCTAGTGTACTCGAACTATATCTTTTCCAGTCAATATTTGGAAAGTTAAAGTATCCCATAATAACTACTCTGTTACTTTCGCTCTTATCCAGGATCATCCTCGCCATCCTTTCCTCTACATCCCTAGAACTATTTGGAGGCCTATAGAAAACTCCCAACAGGGTGACCTCTCCTTTCCTGTTTCTAACCTCAGCCCATACTACCTCGGAAGAAGAGTCCCCATCTAGCATCCTCTCCGCCACCGTAATACTGCTCTTGACTAGCAGCGCCACACCTCCCCCTCTTTTGCCTCCTTCTCTGAGCTTACTAAAACACCTAAACCCCGGAACCTGCAACATCCATTCCTGTCCCTGCTCTATCCATGTCTCCGAAATGGCCACAACATCGAAGTCCCAGGTACCAACCCATGCTGCCAGTTCCCCTACCTTATTTCGTATACTCCTGGCATTGAAGTAGACACACTTCAAACCACCTACCTGAACACTGGACCCCTCCTGCGACGTCAAATCTGTGCTCCTGACCTCTATACTCTCATTCTCCCGTACCCTAAAACTACAATCCAGGTTCCCATGCCCCTGCTGCATTAGTTTAAACCCCCCCAAAGAGCACTAACAAATCCCCCCCCCCAGGATATTTGTGCTCCTCAGGTTCAGATGTAGACCATCCTGTCTGTAGAGGTCCCACCTTCCCCAGAAAAAGCCCCAGTTATCCAGAAATCTGAATCCCTCCTGCCTGCACCATCCCTGTAGCCACGTGTTTAATTGCTCTCTCCCTATTCCTCATCTCACTATCACGTGGCACGGGCAACAACCCAGAGATAACAACTCTGTTTGTTCTAGTTCTGAGCTTCCATCCTAGCTCCCTGAAAGCCTGCCTGACATCCTTGTCCCCTTTCCTACCTATGTAGTTAGTGCCAATGTGGACCACAACTTGCGGCTGCTCCGCCTCCCCCTTAAGGACCTGGAAAACATGATCCGAGACATCACGTACCCTTGCACCTGGGAGGCAACATACCAAACGTGAGTCTCTCACGCTCCCACAAAATCTCCTATCTGTGCCCCTGACTATTGAGTCCCCAATTACTAATGCTCTGCTCCTCTCCCCCCTTCCCTTCTGAGCAACAGGGACAGACTCCGTGCCAGATGCCTGTACCCCATGGCTTACCCCTGGTAAGTCCCCCCCCCACAAGTATCCAAAGCGGTATACTTGTTTCTCAGGGGAACGACCGCAGGGGATCCCTGCACTGACTGCTTCTTCCCAGTCCCTCTTACAGTTACCCATCTATCTCCAATCTTTGGTGTAACTAATTCCCTAAAGCTGCTATCTATGACCCCCTCTGCCTCCCGAATGATCCGAAGTTCTTCCAACTCCAGCTCCAGTTCCCTAACTCGGTCTTGGAGGAGCTGGAGATGGCAGCACTTCCTGCAGGTAAAATCAGCAGGGACACTAACGGCATCCCTCACCTCAAACATCCTGCAGGAGGAACATTGCACTCCCTTCCCTGCCATCCCTCTAACTTTCTACCAAGATCTGGCTCACAACTAAATTTAAAAAAATAAAAATAAAATAATAATAATAATACAATATGGTACTTACCTCACACCAATGGGTTTTATTATTAGGTTAGAGGAGGAGGGCGGGTGGGAGACACTACACGTGTAGTGTCTCGGGTTTCCTCTCCACCAGAATTTATTGGTGAGGGACTTCCCAGAAGTCCGCGGGTCGAACTTCCTGTTCCCGCCTTAAAAATTAAAAAAAAAAAAAAAACAACAGCAAAGAGGGACAGAAACGGGACCAGGTAAGTGTTTACTTAAATACTCACCCAGCCGCAGCCCCCGCACTCCGCTCCGATGCTCCTGTAAGGGAAGTTAATTTAAACTGCAATACTCACCCACCAGCTGCCTCTGCGCTCCGCTCCCGCTGAAACTCCAAGAGATGCCCCTGCAAGGTAAGTTAGTTTAAACTTCAGTACTCACCCACCAGCAGCCTCTGCACTCCGCTCCCGCTGAAACTCCAACTGATTTCGCCTGCAAGGTAAGTTCTTTTAAACCTAAATACTCACCTACCGGCAACCCCTGCACTCCACTTCCCAGAAGTCCGCGGGTCGAATTTGGTCCTTTCACCAAATGTAGGAGACTAATTAGGGGTGGTCTATCATTGAACAAATGAATATCTTCCAAGTAGCTGTCCATCAACAGATTTGGTAGAATCCCATAGATTGACTTCAGACCTGTTCTGAAACTATGCAAATCTCACATGCTTGGGGATTAAGGTAGTATCACTTTAATAATTGATGGATAACCTTACACCTTTTTAAAATGCCATATCTGGAACAAGTAAAGTTTAAACCTAGGATTCTCTTAGAGAAATAAGAGCTAACTGTCTTTACTTTTCAGAATTCATCTAATTTATACGTTTTGTATAACCACCACAATTGCATGCTTTCTTATTTTAATAAATGTATGTGTGCTGAAAACATTAATAGCCTCATTTAACCTTCTGCATCAAAGACTCGCAAACTCCCATTCCAGTTCTGTAATGGTGAGAGAACATTTAGTGAGGTGTTTCACCTGGACCCTTATTATATCTGGGAAATGATAATCTATTTAAGAAGAAGGTAATAATTCTGTTTGATTTCAATCCTTCATCTGGAGGTTAAGCAGGGCTCACCGCTCAGAAATGTGTCCTTTGTTCTAGCTCCCCCTGACTGTATTTGAGGGGAATTAAACAGAAGTTACATTGACCTTGAGTAAAGTTCAAATATTAATAAAGGCTGTAGCCCCTTGCACCAATCACTTATTCAATTGTTAGAAAGGGTCAGATATTCAAGGTAAATCCTCCTATTTCACATGATGTCTTCTTATGGCTGATTACTTGCAAGGGCATCTTATTTAACCTTTATTCTGATTGTTTGTTTAAATATGGGTCATGAGATTTGATAGAGGTATACAATATCATGAGGGGTCTGGAAAGAGAAGATAGGGAAAACTGTTCCCATTGGTAAAAAGATCAAGAACATGAGGGCACAAATTCAAGGTAATTGACAAAGGAACCAATGGAGACATGAGGAAAAGCTTTTTTCAGGTGACAAGCAGTTCGGGTTTGGAATGCATTGCCTGAGAGTATGGTGGAGATAAACTCAGTCAAGGCATTTAAAAGGGGATTGGATTATTATAGAAACATAGAAAATAGGAGCAGGAGGAGGCCATTCATCCCTTCAAGTCTGCTCTACAATTCATTATGATCATGGCTGATCATCCAACTCAGTCACCTATTACCGCTTTCCCCCAATATCCTTTGATCCTTTTAGCCCCAAGAGCTATATCAACTCCTTCTTGAAAACATACAGGGCGGGATTCTCCGTTGGATGATGCTGAAATTGGGAAATGCGGTTTCGCGGAGAATAGATTCCGACGCTAAAATCGAGGCAGGCGCCGTTTTGATGCCAAATCGCTATTCTCCGTCACCTCGACAGTGGTGTCAATGCAGTCCGGAATGCAGGTACAGTAGGCACCATTTGCATATCATTAGCGGGCCTGACCTGGTGTTCTCAGGGGCCTCCGCGATGCTCTGCCTCTGATGGGCCGAGTTCCCGATGGCGCGGTTCAAGTGTGCTTTTAAAAATCGTGAAACCGGCATCATGGCTACAAAGGGAGTGAGAGGGGGTACAGAAAGTGTCTAACATGGCCATAATTTGCTGACAGTTGTGCCACTCGTCGGGGGCTTCTACCAGGTCTGGGGGGAGTGGACTGGCATGGAACACTATTGCCGCAGTTGGCAAGGTAGCCATGCAGCTGCACATGCCGCTAACAGTCCACCGTAAACATGGGTCGTATAGATGACCCCCAGGCCATCCCAGGTACCCTTTGGCCCCAGCTGACCCACAAGCTGTGTGGATGCGCTCTAGCACAATCAGTGCCATCTTGTTGGCTGAGATGAGCGTGTGTGGAGATTGTAATGTGTATTTGCGGCTGTAGCTTGTCATGAAAGTCCACAAATTCTGTGTTGGCATCAATACTTAGTCTCAGAAATGGAGAATCCCTTGGGGCAGCACGGTGATGCAGTGGTTAGCACTGCTGCCTCACGGTGCTGAGGTCCCAGGTTCGATCCCAGCTCTGGATTACTGTCTGTGTGGAGTTTGCACATTCTCCATGTGTTTGCGTGGGTTTCACCATTGTAAGTTAGCAAGCACAGGCAAGACAGGGAAATGCAACTTTGTCTAAGTTAAGTCATGGGCAGCAGAGTTTTGAATGACCTCAAGGTTACAGAGGTCAGAACTTTATCTTGAGAGTCAAATATGACACCATAGTTACAAACCGTCTGGTGTAATCTCAGACTGTTGCCAAGGAGAGAGAGAGATGTGGAGTCAGTAGCAAGGGAACAGAGTTTGGAGCGGGAACCATAAATGATAGCTTCAGTATTCCCAATATTTAATTGGAGAAAATCTCTCCTTGGCCAGTACTAGATGTTGGTTAAGCAGTGTGATGGTTTTGCAAAACTGGAGGAGTTGAGAGAGGTGGCAGTGAGATAAAGCTGAATGTCATCAGCAGACATGTGAAAACTAAATCAGTGGATCACCGAGAGGCAGCAGGTAGATGTGAAATAGGAGGGGGGCCAAGGAGAGATCCTTGGGACACACCAGTGCAGGGGCAGGAAGAAAAGTCATTTCAAATGATTCACCGGCTGCGATGAGATAGATCAGAAAGGGAGGAGGTGACAGCAGTCCAATCCAGCTGGATGACAGTGGAGAGCCATTGAAGGATGATTGTGTGATCAACTGTGCCAAAGTATGCAGACAGATCGAGAATGAGGAGGAGGGAACGTTTACCCTAGTCACAGGTACATAGGATGAATTTGTGACAGCACGGCAGCATTGTGGATAGCACAATTGCTTCACAGCTCCAGGGTCCCAGGTTCGATTCCGGCTTGGGTCACTGTCTGTGCGGAGTCTGCACATCCTCCCCGTGTGTGCGTGGGTTTCCTCCGGGTGCTCCGGTTTCCTCCCACAGTCCAAAGATGTGCAGGTTAGGTGGATTGGCCGTGATAAATTGCCCTTAGTGTCCAAAATTGCCCTGAGTATTGGGTGGGGTTACTGGGTTAAAGGGATAGGGTGGAGGTGTTGACCTTGGGGAGCGTGCTCTTTCCAAGAGCCGGTGCAGACTCGATGGGTCGAATGGCCTCCTTCTGCACTGTAAATTCTATGATATGATTTCTTGTACTGTACAGGGGCAGATTTAAAAAGGGGATACTGAGAAAGATGGAAACAAATTTGGGAGACAGCATCATTTTAAGGATTTGGGAGAGGAAAAGGGGGAAAATTTTGCTGCAAGGCCTCGCTGTTTCTTCCATTGATGGACCATTCCACATTTTGCAATTCTCACTGCAACCAACAAAGTAAGCCAGTGTGCATGTTTTCGTGTAGTCACTGGGGGTTGCTGCTGCTTCACCACTGACTACAAATTCAGTACCATACAAATAGATCAGCCTTGTTCTTCCTGAATGACACAGAAACCCTAAGGGGCTGAATAGCCTATTTTTGCTCCAATTTCATATGTTCACATGTTTCTACGTTGAATGGTGATAGAACAGAAGGAGGCCATTTGGTCCAATTCTCTGTGTTAGCTCTCTGCCAGAGCAAATCAGCCAGTCCCACTGCTTTGCTCTTTCCCCTACAATTTATTCCTCTTTGGGTGCTTATATATTCTTATTTGAAAGCCACAAGTGGGTCAGCCTTCACCACATTTTACATAGTACATTCAAGATCCTAACCACCCACTTTATCAAAACACTTTTCCGCAAACCACCTCAAATCAATGTCCTCTGGTTCTCAATGCTCCCACCATTGAAAACGGTTTCTCTCTATCCTCTCTACCTGGACCCCTTGATTTTTAACATCGCCATCAAATTCCTTTTCGGAGTCGGTGCGGTGGCCCAATGGTTAGCACTGCTGCCTCACGGCGCCGAGGACCCAGGTTCGATCCCGGCCCCGGGTCACTGTCCGTGTGGAGTTTGCACATTGTCACCATGTCTGCGTGGGTCTCACCCTCACAACCCAAAAAGATGTGCAGTGTAGGTGGATTGGCCACACTAAAAATTGCCCCTTAATTGGAAAAAAAGAATTGGGTACTTTAAATTTAAAAAGAAGAGAAGAAAAAATCCTTTTCAACATTTTCTCTAAGGAGAACAGCCCCAACCTCTCCAATCTATCCAAGTAACTGAAGTCCTTCATTCTCGGAATCATTCTCGTACATTTCTGTACCCTCTCTAAATCCTTCATATTATTTCTAAAATGTTAGGAATTGGACACATCACTGCAGTTGATGTCAAGTACTGTATTTTTCTAAAGATTCATCATAACGTCTTGCTTTTGTACTCTATTGGTGTGGTTCAACAAGAATAAACACAGTCCCATTTTGGGCTTGTTTAGCGAGGTGTTTCTCGGCGCCTGTAGCACCAAGAATGGCCCTACTATCAAACGAGACTCTGTTTTGTATGGCCTCAGTGAGGAACGCCCCGCTGAAGCTTCCTCACTGATGAGCTCAACTTGTCAGTGCAGGAAGAGATCAGGGCGTCATTTTTAAATACTGCCTGATCTCTCGGCCCCCTTGCACTCCCCACCCTGGTCTCTGGACCCTCCCAATGTCCCACCCTACCTTTTAAGGGGGCCCTTGAGCTCGCCCCCTCGTCCCACCTCATAACAGCGGGGCACCCATGGGATCCGATCCCTGGCACAGGAAGCGTGGTACCCGGGCACCATGGCACTGCCAGCCTGACACTGGCAATGCCCCTGCCAGCCTGTAATTGCCCCAGTGCCAGGATGGCAGTGCCAAGGTGACAGGCCGTGTGGCAGTGGGAGTGCCATAGTACCACCTTGCCCAGAACCTAACAACCCGGGGGCCGCCGATGGCCTGAGAGCCCCACCTAGGTACTGTTACGTCTGTCCATGTTTATGTGGACCAGTGCTAAATGGCGCCATGGCGAGGTCTCCCAGGCACGGGCATTCGTTCCCTAGCCTCCAGAGCCTTGGGTGCCGACAGATTTAAGTGAGCCTAATGCTAACTTAAATATGTAAATCTGGATCCCACCCAGTGAGGACGCATCGCAAAATCCCCACGAGTGGCCTCTTGCATGATTTAACAGCCGCTCGATCACGCCCTACGTCACTATTTATAAAACCCAAGATCCTGTATGTCTTTTTCACTGCATTTTCAAGCTGACCTGTCACCTTCAACAATTTGTGCACGTATTCCCCAGATCTTTCTATTCCTGCACCCCCTTTAGAAATGCTTCCATTATTTTATAATGCCCCTCCTTGTTCTTCCAACCAAAATGTATTACTTCACATTTCTATGCATTAAATTTAATCTGCCACTAATTCCACCTGTTTGTCTTCTTGATGTCTATTACTATAGTCCTCACAGGTCACAATACTTCCAAGCTTTGTGGTGTCTGAAAATTTTGCCCTCTACAAGTCCAGGTGCTTAACATAGATCAAGGAAAGCTGTGGTCCTAAACTGACTGCTGGGAAACACCACTTGACACCTTCCTTCAGTCTGAGAAACAGCCGTTCACCATTACTCCTGTCACTCAAACAACTTTGTATCCATGCTGCAGCTGCCCCATTTATTCAATTTATTTCAACTTTGCTGGCAAGACTAGGCCTATATTCGCTGGAGTTTAAAAAGAATGAGCGATAACTAATTCAAATAATAAGAATTTGACTGATAGATGTCGAGAAATAGTTGCCCTTGTATGGGGTTTCTAGAACTCGGGGGTCGTAGATGTGGTGTTGGGCGTTCTGACACACAGATGAGCCAACACAGTTGTATTTGGTACAACGCTGTTTTATTCAAACTTACTATCTACAGTTTTGTCTTGATACTCTGCACGTGGGGACTCCCTGTCTGTGATGTTAAAACAGGTCTTGTCGTTGTCCTTGTCCCCAGATCTACTGCCCACCAGGTGTCGTGTTTGTCCTTTTATACTGTCCCTGTCTTTGTCTGTGATTGGTTGTGGTGTTGTGTGTTCTGATTTGTCTGTTGGTGTGTCTATCATGATGTGTGTGTTTGAATATCATGACAGTAGACTCGGAATAAGGGGTTCTCCATACAGGACTGAGGTGAGGAGAAATTTTTCACTCAAACGGTAGTGAACCTTTGAAATTCTCTACCTCAGAGAGCCATCAATGCTTACTTGTTAAGTTTCTTCAAGACAGAGATCGTCTCTTTTTGGGGGATATTAAGGAAAGAGGGATAGTGTGAGGGAGGGTGGAATTGAGGTAGAATATCAGCTGTGATATTGTTGAATGGTGGAGCAGGCTCAAAGGACATAATGACCCAAACTAGCTCCGATTTCTTATGTTCTTATATTCTTTTGTTCCTGATTTCCCTTTCTCTAAGTAATGTAATCATTTAAAAGCAAAGCAATTCAGCAACCTTCTGATTCCAATTATTGATTCGTCATGTTTCCAAATTCAAATACATTCCTGGAAACAGCAGTTTGGTTCACCCATAATTGGATTTGCTTTGAATGAGAATTAAAACGTTATTTAATTTCTGATGGCTCAGTAAATTTATTTAGTTTGAACCAGCAAAGTATCAGTCACATCTCTTAGTTCGTGCTGAGTTAGCTGATCTTTGCTGAAGTGGCAGCAGTGATATTATTCCTCTGCAGTTTTCCTGGCAATGAAACATAGCTGTCAATAGTAAAGGCAGCTTGCAAATTAAAACAGCTCTTTGCTTCCGAAATGCTGAGCCTATTTTTATAGCTGCTTTTAGCTACAGCCTTCAAACAGCCTCCATTGTCTGAGACAGCCATATGCCACAGTGGGGGCATGTCCACTTGTGCTGTATAATAATAATAATAATCACTCATTGTCACAATGAAATGAAATGAAATTCGCTTATTGTCACAAGTAGGCTTCAAATAAAGTTACTGTGAAAAGCCCCTAGTCGCCACATTCCGCCTGTTCGGGGAGGCTGGTACAGGAACTGAACCCGCGCTGCTGGCCTTATCCTGCATTACAAGCCAGCTGTTTAGCCCACTGTGCTAAACTAGCCCCTTAATCAGTATGTCCCGAATGCATCCGTTTACAATTCAATGCTTTTCCCCTTGTTCAGTGAGTGTAAGCAAGAAAATGGTTTGAAAGTTGGAGTGCTCTCAACAATCAAAGTGAAGGGTCTATCATTTCAACCGGGTATTTCACGTGAGTTACAGGGACTGGGATGGCCTCAAATTTGTACTGACAACTCATCTTGTTACCTTATTTGCTGTGTCTGTGGCAAAATATACTTGACAGAGAAAAAAGTTCCATTGTGTCATACACTTAATATTATCAGCCCAATGCTACTACGTTTAAACAATTTTGAAACCATCACCCAGTCAAATAGTTTCCCACATTAAGAAAGAATGAAAAGTGTTTTCGCCGCAGTTTCCCACTCAAGTGCATTTGCAATTTGCCAAATATAAAATCTGCCCTTAACCAGCAAAGTTGGGCAGCATTTTAAAACTTCTCTTAATCTTGTTTTTAAAAATATTCCTTCATATAGTCTAAGGGTGGTAATTTGGTGACATTTGATTAAAGTAGCAAAAAATATGTTTACCGCAAAAAATAAGTCACATCCAATCCACTGCCTCTGAACAATCCAATTTTAAAATATTGAATTTCTCCTTGAAAAGAATTTAAAACATCTTTGTAATTACATCGTGTCAGTTTCTTTGCAAATTAAAACGAAATTTACTTTCGAAAACTTTTAAATCAAACCTTCTAATGTCCTTGCACCCAGAAGAAACAGATTGAAAGGTCTGCAAACAAGTGCAATCAGTGGAAAATCTCTGTGGTGATTAATGGGCCATTTTCTTGGGCCCGCTTCAAGCACGATATTTTAAAAAATAGTGCAGAAGATCGCAGGAACCCGAGTTGTATGAAAACAAATGGTTCTTAAAATTCCACCACTTTTGCACCAGCTTTTTTGGCCAAATTGCACGAAAATAATCAAGGAAATCAAGGGAAGATCCAATCACTGTTCTTTTCCCTTTTCTCCAGGTTTTCCCTCCAGTTTTGTCTTTCCCCTACATTTTTCTTTATGACCCTATCATTTATGAAAACTATGACTCATCTTATTGTACATTTCAAACACTGACCTGGACTTTCCACTCCCATTCACATCAGACGAGTTCGGAAACGGGAGGGGAAAATATCATAAGAAGCCCAAAGTCACATTTAACGTTGGCATGAAAGCTTCCCACAATCATCTCCTCTCTCCGTCAGTGGCAGGCTGCATTTCCTGCCATTCAACTTCAGAAACACCATTATAACACATTTGCATCTCATTATCAGGCTGGAATCTTACGCCCCTGTCTAAAATTCCAGGGGTCATGTGATGTGAGCGCAGAAGTGGTTGCGTTTTCACAAGCTCTGGCTCTACTCATCTTGTAATCCTTTATTTTATTCTGGTGTACATTTCATATTTGCTTCTTCTTGTGTTCCATGGCTTGTGCTATGTCTCTGGAGGATCCTGATTGGTGTTTTGTGAAGAAGAGCCGAGATAAGTCGTAAAGGTCCTCCTTTGTTCATGGCGGTCGGAATGGTCTGGGGTGGGACCCAGCTTGCCGTGGCGCAGTTGCTGCTGAGCGGACTCTCGCTTCGGTGGTGCTGTGTGCATCCGGATGATGACCACCATTGAAAATGTTCTGGTTGACGATCTCGTCTCTGCGGTGCAAGTCATTAGAACTCACTTTGAAGAAATACAAGGTATATTTAGGAGAATGGTGGAGGTACATGAAAGAGTTCCTGCACTCGAAAGAGCACTTTCCCTGATAAGGGCCCGCCTTTGTGTCATCGGGATCCTACTGCCTGGTGTGTCATCTATCATGACGGGTTCGGGAAGTAGTGGCTGGGGAGGGTGTGTCCGCGAACACCTGGTGAGAGGTAGGAGGCGAGTGCCCATAAGACCATTAGGCATAGGAGCAGAATTAGGCCACTCGGCCCATCGAGTCTGCTCCGCCATTCATCATGGCTGATATCATCCCCATTCTCCTGTCTTCTCCCCATAATGCCATCCCCTTACTAATCAAAAACCTATCTATCTCTGTCTTAAAGACACTCAGTGATTTGGCCTCCACAGCCTTCTGTGGCAAAGAGTTCCACAGATTCACCACCCTTTGGCTGAAGAAATTCCTCCTCATCTCTGTTTTAAAGGATCGTCCCTACAGTCTGAGATGGTGTCCTCAGCTTCTGGTTTCTCTTACAAGTGGAAACATCCTCTCCACGTCCACTCTATCCAGGCCTCGCAGTATCCTGTAAGTTTCAATAAGATCCCCCCTCATCCTTCTAAACTCCAACGAGTACAGACCCAGAGTCCTCAAACGTTTCTCATACGACGCTCTTCATTCCAGGGACCATTCTTGTGAACCTCCTCTGGACCCTTTCCAAGGCCAGCACACCCTGATTGTGTTTGAAAATTGGTTGCCATGTTTTAGTAGTCTTGATTTGGAGGCTGCGTGCACCAGATTCGTTGGAGCATAACGCATCCGTTATTCGAGGACAGGGATCGGTTGGCCCCCGCCCCCTCGATCACTGGTTCTATATTATCTGATTCTCGATGCTCGTTGGAGGCAGCCGAGCAGGTCGATACGCAACCAGGGCCGAGGCTGTGGGTCGCCTGGGTGTCAGAGCGACGACATAATGGAAGTATGGTTCTTTCTGCTTAAATCATTGGAATCCTTGCGAGATCTTAGGAATGTTCGCTGATCCTGTCTTAGCTTCTGCCTTCTCGAGCAACATAGATGGTGGACGTAATTTAATGATCGCGTTGCGCTTAAGCAAGAGCGTGACAAAGCAGTTAAATCGTGGGAGAGGCCAAAATCGAGAACTGCTGTGGGCGCCGATCTATTTGCAATCTAACCGGCTGTGGTAGTCACCACTGTTGTATTATATTGTATAAATGGGTATTACGGTAAGGCCCCTGTACTACAGGTACTGGGGTAGATTCCTGCCTGCTGGCTCCGCCCAGTAGGCGGAGTATAAATGTGTGTGCTCTCCGAACAGCAGCCATTTCGTAAGTTGCTGTAGGAGGCCACACATCTCTGTGTAATAAAGCCTCGATTACTTCTACTCTCGTCGTAATTGATAGTGCATCAATTTATTACACAGAGATTTTTCAGAGATGGTTCTCCACATCAAGCCGGATCGCCTGCAGATGCATCCTCAAGCAGACAACACCAAAAAGGCCATCCAACATTGGCTAGCTTGCTTTGAAGCATACATCGGATCTGCGCCAGACCCAATCTCAGAAGCACAGAAGCTCCAGATTCTGTACACGCGGCTGAGCTCCAACGTTTTTTCCCTCGTCCAGGACGCGCTGACCTACGCAGAGGCCATGGCGCTGCTGAAGGAGAATTACGCTCAGCAGAACAACAAGATCTACGCCAGGCACCTCCCTGTCCACACGGCACCAACTTCCCGGTGAGTCTGTGGAAGATTTCTGGCGTGCCCTGCTCGCTCTGGTGAGGGACTGTGACTGCCAGGCCGTTTCGGCCACTGAACATTCGAACCTGCTAATGAGAGACGCGTTCATTACGGGCATAGGGTCTGACTACAACCGCCAGCGCCTCTTAGAAGGAGCCATGCTTGACCTCGCGGCGGCCAGGAAACTAGCGCTCTCGCTCACGGTGGCCTCACGCAACGTACAGGTGTATGCCCCCAACCGCACGGCCCACCCTCCCTGTGCATCATGGACCCCGCCAACGGCCACCCCATCGTGGATCCCATCAGCGACCGCCCCCAGCCAACCTCACGCCTGTGCCGCGCGGCAGCCAACCAACCCCGGGGGACCCAAGTGCTACTTCTGCGGACAGACAAAACACCCCTGGCAGCGCTGCCCGGTGCAGAGCGCGCTCTGCAATGTTTGTGGCAAGAAGGGACATTTCGCTGCGGTGTGCCAGGCCCGCTCATCTGGCTTGCCTCAGGACATGTGCGCCCCGTGGGCGCCGCCATCTTACCCGCCTCAGGAACTCTGCCTGTCGGGCACCTCATCGGGCTGCTCATCGCCTGCAACTGCTGACGACCAGCCGCGCCTCGCCTCGGTCACGATCGACCAGTCTCGACCGCAAAACCTCGCGACCGCTTCGACAAAGGTGAAGGTCGACGGGCACGAGATACCCTGCCTTCTGGACTCCGGGAGCACTGAGAGCTTCATCCACCCCGATACGGTAAGGCGCTGCTCTCTCGCTGTACACCCCGCCACCCAAAGAATCTCCCTGGCCTCTGGATCCCACCCCGTGGCGATCCGGGGGTATGGCCACCCTCACCGTCCAGGGCGTAGAGTTCAGCGGCTTCCAGCTCTACGTCCTCCCCAACCTCTGCGCTGCCTTGCTACTCGGCCTGGATTTCCAGTGCAACCTCCAGAGCCTAACCCTGAAATTTGGCGGGCCTCTACCACCCCTTACAGTTTGCGGCCTCGCGACCCTTGAGGTCGACCCGTCTTCCCTTTTTACAAACCTCACCCCAGATTGCAAACCCGTCACCACCAGGAGCAGATGGGACAGGACCTTCATCAGGTCTGAGGTCCAGAGGCTGCTGCGGGAAGGTATCATCGAGGCCAGCAACAGCCCTGGAGAGCCCAAGTGGTAAGTGGTGAAAACTGGGGAGAAAAACAGGATGGTCGTTGACTACAGTCAGACCATCAATCAGTACAAGCAGCTTGATGCGTACCCTCTCCCACGCATATCTGATATGATCAATCAGATTGCACAGAACCGGGTCTTCTCGACAGTGGACCTGAAATCTGCCTGCCACCAGCTCCCCATCCATAAGGCGGACCGCCCATACATTGCGTTTGAAGCAGACGGCCGCCATTACCATTTCCTTAGGGTTCCCTTCGGCGTCACCAACGGGGTCTCGGTCTTCCAACGGGAGATGGACCGAATGGTTGACCGGTGTGGTAGTCGGTATTAGGGGTATTATGGTACCTAGGTTGAGGCTGTAAGATCATTTGTGTGGGAGGTACCTGAGACAGGAAGATCATTGGTGAAGCCTGCCTGCTGGTTCCGCCCAGTAAGGCGGAGTATAAGAGTCTGTGTCTCCCTAGCAGCTGCATTCTGTACCTGCGCTGCTGGGGGAAACATCTAGTCCAATAAAGCCTTCAATTGTCATCCTATCTCGCTTCTGGAGTCATTTATCGAGCATCAATTTATTGGACTAGATTTTAAAGAATGGAGCTCCGAATCAAGCCGGAGTGTTTGCAACTCAGCCCAATGCGGCAAACTCAGAAGCAACCTTCAAACACTGGTTGGCATGCTTCAGCGGGTACCTCAGGACGGCCACAACTGCACCCACGGAGGACTAGAAGATGCAAGTTCTCCACTCGAGGGTGAGCCCAGAGATCTACACCCTCATCGAGGATGCGGACGATTTCGAGGCCGCGATGGCCCTATTGAAAGGACACTACATTCGCCCCGTAAACCAGGTTTACGCCTGACATCTGCTAGCGACAAGGCGACAAATCCCAGGGGAATCGCTGGATGAATTTTACCGCGCGCTCCTGGTACCAGAGAGGAACTGTGACTGCCCGCAAGTTTCAGCCAGCGACCACACAGAACGTTTAATCCGGGTCGCATTCGTTGCAGGTATGCTGTCCTCCCAAATCCGTCAGCAGCTGCTGGAGAAAGAGACACTAGGCCTCAAGGAGGCACGGGCCCTTGCTAGCTCCCTGGATGTGGCCTCCCGAAACACCCGCGCGGACATCCCCGACCGCGCGGCAGCCCTAGGGCAGCGTGGAACCCACCCGCGGCTGACCCCGATGCATCCACCATCCCCCCCACAAGCTTGTGCCGTGCGGCTACCAGGCAACCCTGGGGGGGCCCCGCTGTTATTTTTGGGGGCAAGCCAAGCACCCTCGGCAGCGCTGATCGGCCCGCTCCTCCACCTGCAAAGGTTGTGGCAAAAAGGGCCATTTTGTGGCGGTATGCCAGGCCCGGGCGGCCGCCGCTGTCTCCGGGGGCAAACCGGGGCCGCCACCACAACTCTCTCCACAGGCCACGTGCGGGCTGCGGACGCCGCCATCTTCATTTTCCCGAGCCAGGTGCGGGCCCCGGGCGCCACCATCTTGTTCCCCAGGGACCACGTGCGATGCGTGGCTGCCGCCATCTTGCCCACCCCCAGCCATGTGCGACCCGTGGGCGCCGCCATCTTGGCTGGAGTCCCAGGACCCCGATTCGGATGACCACACACTGCCCGAGGAAAATCTTCAACTGTTACCATGACTCGCCTCGGTGACCCTGGATCAGTCTCGGCCCCGAACGCTCTCGACCGCGACGATGACCGTGCTCATCAACGGGCGCAAAACATTCTGCCTGATCGACTCCGGGAGCACAGAGAGCTTCATACACCCCAACACAGTAAGGCGCTGTTCTCTTCCTATACACCCAGTTAACCAAAGAAACTCCCTGGCCTCCGGGTCTCACTCTGTAGAGATCAAGGGGTTCTGCATAGCGAACCTCACGGTTCAGGGAAGAGAATTAAAAAAATTCCGACTCTACGTCCTCCCTCACCTCTGCGCTGCCACGCTTCTGGGATTGGACTTCCAATGCAACCTCCAGAGCTTAACCTTTAAATTCAGCGGCCCTTAATCCCCCCCTCACTGTCTGCAGCCTCGTGACCTTCAAGGTCGACCCGCCTTCCCTTTTTGCGAACCTCACCACGGATTGCAAACCCGTCGCCACCAGGAACAGACGGTACATTGCCCAGGACCGGACCTTCATTAGGTCGGACGTCCAGCGGCTACTGAAGGAAGGTATTATCGAGGCTAGCAACAGCCCCTGGAGAGCTCAAGTAGCGGTTGTGAAGACCGGGGAGAAGCACAGGATGGTCATCGATTATAGTCAGACCATCAACAGGTATACGCAGATCGATGCGTACCCTCTCCTCCGCATATCTGATTTGGTCAATCAGATTGCACAATACAAGGTCTTTTCCACGGTGGACCTCAAATCCGCCTACCACCAGCTCCCCATCTGCCCGGGCGACCGCAAGTACACTGCCTTCGAAGCAGATGGGTGGCTCTACCACTTCCTAATGGTTCCCTTCGGTGTCACAAATGGGGTCTCGGTCTTCCAACGGGAGATGGACTGAATGGTTGACCGGTACGGTTTGCGGGCCACGTTTCCGTACCGTGACAACGACCAGCAGGACCACGACACAAACCTCCGCAAATTCCTCCATACCGCAAAAACCCTTAACTTAACCTACAACAAGGACAAATGCGTGTTCAGCATTGACCGTCTAGCCATCCTCGGCTACGTAGTGCATGATGGAGCCATAAGCCCAGATCCCGAACGCATGCGCCCCCTCATGGAGTTTTCCCTCCTCCACTGCTCCAAGGCCCTGAAACGTGTCTGGGATTTTTTTCATATTACGCCCAGTGGGTCCCCAATTATGCGGACAAGGCCCGCCCACTAATCCAATCCTCGGTTTTCCCCCTGTCGGCAGAGGCCCGCCAGGCTTTCAGCCGCATAAAGGCGGACATCGCAAAGGCCACGATGCACGCAATCAATGAATCCCTTCCCTTCCAAGTCGAGAGCGACGCGTCCGACGTAGCTCTGGCGGCCACCCTCAATCAAGCGGGCAGGCCCGTGGCCTTCTTCTCATGCAGCCTCCATGCTTCAGAAATCCGTTATTCCTACATTGAAAAGGAGGCCCAAGCCATAGTAGAAGCTGTGCAGCACTGGAGGCATTACCTGGCCGGCAGGAGATTCACGCTCCTCACTGACCAATGGTCGGTGGCTTTCATGTTCAATAATGCACAGCGGGGCAAGATAAAGAACAATATGCTCTTATGGTGGAGGATCGAGCTCTCCACCTACAACTATGAGAAGCTAAACGAGCCTCCTGATGCCCTATCCCACGGCACATGTGCCAACGCACAAGTGCACCGACTCCAGGTCCTCCATGAGGACCTCTGCCACCCGGGGGGGTCACTCGATTCTTCCATTTTATCAAGACCCGCAACCTGCCCTACTCCCTTGAGGAGGTCAGGACCGCCAACAGGAACTGCCAAATCTGCGCGGAGTGGAAGCCGCACTTCTACAGGCCAGAGAAAGCGCACCTGATAAAGGCTTCCCGTCCCTTTGAACGCCTCAGTATGGACTTCAAAGGGCCCCTCCCCTCCACCGACCGCAACACGTACTTCCTGAACGTGATTGACGAGTACTCCCTGTCCCATTCGCCATCCCCTGCCCCGACATGACTGCAGCCACCGTCATAAAAGCTCTCCACAGTATCTTTACCCTGTTTGGTTTCCCCGCCTACATACACAGCGATAGGGGGTCCTCCTTCATGAGTGACGAACTGCGTCAATTCCTGCTCAGCAAGGGCATCGCCTCGAGCAGGATTACCAGTTATAACCCCAGGGGAAATGGACAGGTAGAGGGGGAGAACGGAACGGTCTGGAAGACCGTCCCACTGGTCCTACCGTCCAGGAATTTCCCAGTCTCCCTCTCGCAGGAGGTCCTTCCCAAATGCACTCCACTCCATCCGATCACTACTGTGTACCGCGACAAACGAAACACCTCATGAACATCTCCTAGTCCTCCCCAGGAAGTCCTCCTCCAGGGCCTCGCTCCCAACCTGGCTGGCAGCTCCTGGACCCATTCTGCTCCGCAAACACGTGTGGGCACACAAGTCGGACCCATTGGTAGAGAGGGTCCACCTCATTCACGCTAACCCTCAGTACGCCTACGTGGCGTACCCCGACGACCGGCAGGATACGGTCTCCCTACAGGACCTGCCGCCCGCTGGATCCCCCCCCCCCCCCACCAACCCCACCCTCCCTCCCACTGGCGCACACCACGGCTGCCCCCTTCCCAGGCGGATCGGTTCTTGCACTGGTCCCACCCAGGGGTGATGAAGCCGAAGTCACGCTCCCGGAGTCACGGATGCCCGAGCCGGCGCCTGCATCACCACCGAAACTGCGATGATCACAGAGGACGACCAGGGCCCCCGATCGACTAATTGCTTCATTCTGATATGTGCATGTAAAATGAATACTGTAAATAGTTGTGACATGTAATAAGGCAAAACACTGTACCACCTACGGGTACCAGCATAACCTCTACCACTGTATGACACAAGACCACCACCCCCGCCGGACTCTTTTTTTTTTAACAGGGGGTGAATGTGGTAGTCGGTATTAGGGGTATTACGGTATCTAGGTTGAGACTGTAAGATCATTGGTGTGGGAGGTACCTGAGACAGGAAGATCACTGGTGAAGCCTGCCTGCTGGTTCCGCCCAGTAAGGCGGAGTATAAGAGTCTGTGTCTCCCTAGCAGCTGCATTCTGTACCTGCGCTGCTGGGGGAAACAAAGTCCAATAAAGCCTTCAATTGGCATCCAATCTCGCTTCTGGAGTCATTGATTGAGCATCAACCGGTACGGGCTGCAGGCCACTTTCCCGTACCTGGATAACGTCACCATCTGCGGCCACGACGCTAACCGTTCCAAATTTCACCACACCGCCACACTCCTCAACCTAACTTACAACAAGGAAAAGTGCGTGTTCAGCCCGAACCGATTAGCCATCCTCGGCTATGTGGTTCAGAATGGAGTTCTAGGGCCCGACACCGACCACATGCGCCCCCTCATGGAACTTCCCCTCCCCCCACTGCCCCAAGGCCCTCAAACGATGCCTGGGTTTCTTTTCGTATTATGCCCAGTGGGTCCCAAACTATGCGGACAAGGCCCGCCCACTTATTCAATCCACCGCTTTCCCACTGACAGCCGAGGCTCACCAAGTCTTCAACCATACCAAGGCCGACATCGCCAAGACAGCGATGCACGCAGTCGACGAGACGCTCCCCTTCCAAGTCGAGAGCGATGCATCAGACATCGCTCTCGCCGCCACCAAGCAGGCAGGCCCGTGGCATTCTTTTCCCGCACCCTCCATGCCTCCGGAATTCGGCACTCCGCCATTGGAAATGAGGCCCAAGCGATCGTTGAAGCTGTGTGACATTGGAGGCATTACCTGGCCGGCAGGAGATTCACTCTCCTCACTGACCAACGGTCGGTTGCCTTCATGTTTAACAACACACAGCGGGGTAAGATCAAAAATGATAAAATCTTGAGGTGGAGGATCAAGCTCTCCACCTCCAATTACGAGATTTTGTATCACCCCGGTAAGCTCAACGACCCCCCCTCCCACCCCCCCCCCCACCCCCCCGATGCCCTGTCCCAAGGTCCATGTGCCAGCGCACAAGTGGACCGACTCCGGACCCTGCACGACGATCTCTGTCATCCAGGAGTCACCCGCTTGTACCACTTCATTAAGGCCCGCAATCTGCCCTACTCCATCGAGGAAGTCAGGGCTATCACCAGAGACTGCCAGGCCTGGCAGAATGTAAACCACACTTCTACCAGCCAGACCGTGCGAGCCTGGTGAAGGCCTCCCGCCCCTTTGAACGCCTCAGCGTGGACTTCAAAGGGCCCCTCCGCTCCACCGACCGCAACACATACTTTCTTAATGTGGTCGATGAGTATTCCCGATTCTCCTTCGCCATCCCATGCCCCGATATGACGTCTGCCACCATCATCAAAACCCTCAACACCACCTTCGCTCTGTTTGATTCCCCCGCCTACGTCCACAGCGACCGGGGATCCTCATTTATGAGCGAGGAGCTGCGCCAGTACCTGCTCAACAGGGGCATTGCCTCGAGCAGGACGACCAGCTACAACCCCAGGGGAAAAGGGCAGGTGGAGCGGGAGAATGGGACAGTCTGGAGGGCCATCCAGCTGGCCCTACGGTCCAGAAATGTCCCGGCCTCCTGCTGGCAGGAGGTCCGACTCCCTTCACTCCATTCGGTCGCTCCTGTGAACCACGACCAATGAAACCCCCCATGAACGTCTCCTTGCCTTCCCCAGGAAGTCCACCTCCGGGGTTTCACTCCCAACGTGGCTGGCAGCTCCAGGACCCGTTCTCCTCCGCAAGCACGTGCGGCTCCACAAGGCAGACCCATTGATTGAGAGAGTACAGCGACTCCATGCGAACCCGCAGTACGCCTACGTAGCGTACCCCGACGGCCGCCAAGACACAGTCTCCCTCAGGGATCTGGCACCAGATGGGTCCCCACACACCCTCCCCCTGCCCCGGCGCCACCCTCCCCTCCCCCGGCGCACCCCATCACAGCCCCCACTCCAGGACAATCCGTCCTCCCCTTGCTCCCACCCGGGGATGAAGAGGATGTCGACACGCTCCCGGAATCACCAAAGACCAAGCCGACGCCTGAGTTGCCACCAGCACTGCGGCGCTCTCACCGACAGATCAAGGTGCCCGATCGCCTAAATTTGTAACCTTCTCTGTAATTTTAAAACCAATCTGTATGTATATAGTTTTCCACCATCCCCATGGATTCATTTTTAACAGGGGGTGAATGTGGTAGTCACCACTGCTGTATTATATTGTATATACTGCACTGCATACGAGGGTATTACGGTAAGGCCCCTGTACTACAGGTACGGGGGTAGATCCCTGCCTGCTGGCTGCGCCCAGTAGGCGGAGTATAAACGTGTGTGCTCTCAGAACAGCAGCCATTTCGTAAGCTGCTGTAGGAGGCCACACATCTCTGTGTAATAGAGCCTCGATTACTTCTACTCTTGTCTCGTCGTAATTGATAGTGCATCACCGGCCCACTTAATTTAGTGAAATCAGGATCGTCCCTTAACGTGTCAAGAAACCAATAGTCACCACTTAAGCCCAATCTCCATACAATTAATGTGAGTGACCCCCTATCTAATGGATTCCCGTGATCTTACGGCCTCCCCAGCAAGTGGTCACGTGGGCATTGATTAATACTCCTTTTTAAAAACGTGAAGTTGGCGGAAGGGCTGCTGCAGGGACCGATGAGGTGAGCAGCCATCTTCACGCCCAGGTAATGAGCCTGGTGGCACAGGGGTTGCTGCCCCGGTGCTTGGAGAGGGTTGAGGGAGCCCCCGTGTGTTATGTTGGTCCTTTGTACTTTACAAAGGAATTCACCGAACACTTCGACTTGTCCAAACCAGAAACTTTTATTGAGTCTCGTGTGGTAAGATAGCTATCTGATGCATAGCACATTATCATGGAGCCTGCCAACTACTCCTGTGGAACTTGTACCTAGCCCTGACCATTCACATGTATGTCTTATTACCTCTCAATCTTCTTCTGAAGATGTCCGGCTGTGTCTCCCTTATAGCGGAGTCACAGGGCACATGACCTTGGCCGAGAGACCGCATGGCGTGTCTGTACCGCCACCTGCTGGTTGAAGGTCGCACACCATCCATCTATGATGTATTCCTCTCCCAATTCCTGGGGCAACCCCAACCCCTGCCCGCCTGTCCCGCTAACCAGCCACAACACCCACTGACTCCGGAGGCCTCTGGCCATGCGGCTGAATGCTATTGCTAATTGGGAATTGGCAATTGTAGTTAAGCAAGCACTTCAAACATCCCAAATGGATTCTGTGGGGTAGGCATGCCATGTAGCATGTGGGAGTTATTGTCTGGCACCCCAATCAGACAGTGCTACCTGAACACTGTGCCTGAGCACAGCAGGAGGCAACACCGTGGATGCAACGGACAACATCCGAACACCCAGGGGCTGGGCCCCAGTACCGGAGACATTTCTGCGATCAGGGGGTGGGTGCACCAGGGAGGGGACCAGCGGCCGGCCCAGGTTACATAACATGCGGGTCTCTGGGGTACAGGGTGTGGGGTCCGGTGACAAGTGGCCCCCTCTGCGGCCGGGAATGCGTGGACAGGGCGTGCCGGAGGGGGACGAGGAGGATCCGGGGTGGAAGACACTGCTGGTTGTCAGTCTTACAGCCTCTCCCAATTCCTTAAAGATATTACCTGGTGAGGACGATATCTTGGACCCGCAGAAGCTGCCTGAGTGGTGTTGCTGGAAGGCCAGGCGGACAGACAGCGGAGGAGGCGGCGGTAGCAGCTTCAACAGAGCCTCGAAGCGCCGGCCCATGTGCAGGTCCCTGCCCCACTCCCTGTGGATCCAGCCATCCAACGGGCCAGAGAGGCACCCAGAGGAGAAGGCCCGTGACAGCCCAACGTGTACAGGACACCTGGGGCAGAATTCTCCAGTAATGGGGCGATGTCTCCATGCTCGCGAAAAAACGCATGCGAATCACTCTGGACTTATCTGGAGTATGTCCAGGGTGATTCTGCGAGTTCCAGGGGGCTAGCAGGGCCCCGGAGTGCTCCTTGTAGCTCCGGCTGCCGATACAGGGCCCTGCACGTCCGGT
The DNA here is from genome assembly GCF_047496885.1 of Scyliorhinus torazame. Lineage (NCBI taxonomy): Eukaryota > Metazoa > Chordata > Chondrichthyes > Carcharhiniformes > Scyliorhinidae > Scyliorhinus > Scyliorhinus torazame. Next base: position 214,464,079 of record NC_092710.1, read on the forward strand.
CAGGATTCAGCGCATGTGCACGGTGGCGGCCTCGGTCGGCCAAGCGGTGCGACATGGCCGACCCACACTGTGGCCCGGCACCGACAACAGAGCCCCCCCCCCCAGATCGCACTCACCCGCTGATCGGTGGCCCCTGATTGGAGCCCTGGCCGTCTTGGAGGCCACTCCCGGCGAAGGATCCCCCGCCCCCCACCAGGGCACCGGCGGATTGTGTCCAGAGTCACCACGCCGAGTGCCCGCCGGGTGGAACCATGAGACAACCACGCTGGCGGGAACTCGGCCAGTTGACGATGGAGAATCGCTGCGGGGCCTTTCTCAATGGGCCCGACCGGCGTCTCGTCGAGCTAGCGCGCCCGATTCGCGCCGATTCTCTGGCGACCGGAGAATCGAGGGAGCAGCGTCGGACACAATCACGTTTTTGACGCCCATTCTCCGCCCCAACGCCGAGCGCAATTCTGGCGCGAAGGCTCGGAGAATCCCGCCCCTGGTCTTTTAAACAAATGACGGACAGCTTGTGCTGCAAGAGGCTCTGCCTCATCAAGGGGTCAGTATGGCATCTGCACCATGTCCTTGTGGACTTGGCACAATGTGGAGGAGGAGGATACCTCTACAGCTCGGGATCATTCCAGGGCTCTAGTGGGGACTTGCGCGGCATCTCACAAGCTGCAGCCCACAAGTGCGTCTGCGAGGTTACCGATGCCCTGTTTGCCTGGGCAATGGACTATATACACTTTGACATGGACCAAGCCCATCAGGTTGTCCGGGCAGCAGGTTTCTCTGCCATTTACGGGATGCCCCAGTTCCAGGGGGTAATAGATGGCACGCATGTTGTCCTGCATTCACCGGGCTGTCTGAGAGTGCCCTATATCAACAGGAAGGGGTTCCATTCCCTGAACGACCAGCTTGTCTGCGGCTACCACATGAGGATCATGCACATGTGTGCACGCTTCCCAGGGAGTGGGCATGACAGCTACATCCTGGGGCAGTCGGACATCCCACACCTCTTCGAGGACCACCCCAGTATGGCCAGTTGGCTCTTGGGGATAAGGGATACCCGCTGAGGATCTGTTTAAGGACACCAGAACGGAGGCTGGTGACTGATGTGGAGACCCGATACAACAAGACCCAAGCGGCCACCCGGGCCATCATTGAGCACTATATTGGAGTCCTCAAAATACGGTTCCGGACTTCTGGGTGCGACTACGCAGAGCTAGGTCACATATTCGGTAGCTCCCGCTTGGAACGGACTTTTGGACTCTTTACAGGGCCCCCACGGCATTTGTTCGACATTTCCCAGTGTGGGAAGAAGACTGCAACATTCCCCCGACAGTGACCCCAGGAATGGTTTGTCTCTTGGTTACCAGACCCGGCAGAAACAGTAAAAGATTTGGCTATAACTTCAGGATAAACAAAGCCTCTTCCAGCATGCAGGCGGGGGAGGGCAAGCTTAAAGGCTGCAAGCTGACTAGAAGGCCTTTATTAAAGGTGAATTCGAGCAGCAGAGGGATCAACTGTGAAAAGATCTACCAAGGCCATTGAAGAAGCGGGGACGAGGCTTCCGGTGGCGGCCAGGGAGCAGTAGGTCGCGCATTCGGCAGCTCCCATCTGGAACGGACTATCAGACCTTTTTCAGGAGTTTCCACAGACTTTTTGGGGCAGATTGGTGAAGCGAACACTGCCAAAAGGATTCCCTCTCGAGACTTCCGGTTGCGGCTATGTGGAGCTAAGTCGCACATCCGCAGAAACGGACTTTTGGGCTCTATTCAGGTGCCCCAAGGGCACTTTTGCGATGTTTCCCGGTGTGGGAAGGAGTTAATAAGAGCTCCCCATGCTTCCGGGTGCGGCGATGACCAGCTGAGTCGCACGTTTCGGCAGCTCCCTGTGAAACGGATTTTTGGGCTCTTGATAGGAGCCCCAACGGCAATTTTGACGGCTAAAAACACTGTGCGGTAAACCAGAAGGGAATCCCCCCTGGATACGGATGGAAAAAGGAGGAGAGAGTGGCCAGATTGCAGTGGATCCTTTAGAACAGCGGCAAGGAAGGCAAGCAAAAACCAAGATGGCGTCGGAAGATGGCAGTTTAACATGGGGCCCTTAACAACAAGAGTTCTTGAAATGTTGTGTGGAAGAGATAAAAAAGGAAATGAAGAAAGAGCTGTTGGCCCCGATACTACAGGCGATCGAAGGGCTAAAGGAGGAACAAAAGACCCAGGAGCGGGAGCTTCGGGTCGTGAAGGCAAAGGCAGCCGAGAATGAGGACGACATACAGGGCCTGGTGGTGAAGACGGAGATGCAGGAGGCACATCAGAAACGATGTGTGGAAAGGTTGGAGGCACTGGAAAACAACGCAAGGAGGAACAACCTGAGGATTCTTGGTCTTCCTGAAGGTGTGGAGGGAGCGGACGTCGGGGCATATGTGAGCACGATGCTGCACTCGTTAATGGGAGCGGAGGCCCCGGCGGGTCCGTTGGAGGTGGAGGGAGCATACCGAGTGATGGCGCGAGGACCGAGAGCAGGAGAAATTCCCAGAGCCATAGTGGTGAGATTCCTCCGTTTTAAGGACAGAGAGATGGTCCTCAGATGGGCAAAGAAAACTCGGAGCAGTAGGTGGGAGAACGCGGTGATCCGCGTTTATCAAGACTGGAGTGCGGAGGTGGCGAGAAGGAGGGCGAGCTTTAATCGGGCCAAGGCGGTGCTTCATAAAAAGAAGATAAAATTTGGAATGCTGCAACCGGCAAGACTGTGGGTCACATATCGAGGGAGGCACCACTACTTTGAGATGGCGGATGAAGCGTGGACTTTTATTGTGGAAGAAAAACTGGAATGAGCGGGTTATTAAAAAGAACGTTCGAACAAAGTGGTGGGGCGAATGTGGGGGGCAAAGAGGGGTTTTATGTACTAATCCTGCGATGTGGTAACTTTTCTCTCTCCCACAGGTGGTGATGGGGGGAGGAGGGGAGGTGGAGGAGATGGGGCGTTGGCCATTGGGGGCGGGGCCAAGGGAGAAGCGCGGGCTTGGTTCCCGCGCTATGATAATCATGGCGGGAATAGAGAAGCAGGAAGGAGGGGGCGTCGCACGGTGCGAGCCGAGGTCACGGGGGGAAGCCGAGGTCAGCCAGAGTTTGCTGACTTCTGGGAGCAACATGGGGGGAGTAATTACGCTAGCGGGGGATCTAGCGGGGGGGGTGGGAGGGGGGAATTACTGGGTTGCTGCTGCTGGGGAGAGGGGGGAGCTGGTATGGGAGAAGATGGGCGGGGGGGCACCGCCTGGGGGAGATACAGCTGCGTGGGAACTGGGTGAGGAGCTGGAAAAAGGTGATGGCTAATCGACAAGGGGGGGGTAGGAAGCCCCCCAACTCGGCTGATCACATGGAACGTGAGAGGGCTGAACGGGCCGATAAAGAGGGCACGGGTACTCGCACACCTTAAGAAACTTAAGGCAGATGTGGTTATTTTACAGGAAACGCATCTGAAACTGATAGACCAGGTTAGGCTACGCAAAGGATGGGTGGGGCAGGTGTTCCATTCGGGGCTAGATGCGAAAAACAGGGGGGTGGCTATATTAGTGGGGAAGCGGGTAATGTTCGAGGCAAAGACTATAGTAGCGGATAACGGGGGCAGATACGTGATGGTGAGTGGCAAACTACAGGGGGAGACGGTGGTTTTGGTAAACGTATATGCCCCGAACTGGGATGATGCCAATTTTATGAGGCGGATGCTAGGACGCATTCCGGACCTAGAGATGGGAAAGCTGATAATGGGGGGAGATTTTAATACGGTGTTGGAACCAGGGCTGGATAGGTCGAAGTCCAGGACTGGAAGGAGGCCGGCAGCAGCCAAGGTACTTAAAGATTTTATGGAGCAGATGGGAGGTGTAGACCCGTGGAGATTTAGCAGACCTAGGAGTAAGGAGTTCTCGTTTTTCTCCTATGTCCATAAAGTCTACTCGCGAATAGACTTTTTTGTGCTGGGTAGGGCATTGATCCCGAAGGTGAGGGGAACGGAGTATATGGCTATAGCCATTTCGGATCACGCTCCACACTGGGTGGACTTGGAGATAGGGGAGGAAACAGGAGGGCGCCCACCCTGGAGAATGGACATGGGACTAATGGCAGATGAGGGGGTGTGTCTAAGGGTGAGGGGGTGCATTGAAAAGTACTTGGAACTCAATGATAATGGGGAGGTCCAGGTGGGAGTGGTCTGGGAGGCGCTGAAGGCAGTGGTTAGAGGGGAGCTGATATCAATAAGGGCACATAAAGGGAAGCAGGAGAGTAAGGAACGGGAGCGGTTGCTGCAAGAACTTTTGAGGGTGGACAGACAATATGCGGAAGCACCGGAGGAGGGACTGTACAGGGAAAGGCAAAGGCTACATGTAGAATTTGACTTGCTGACTACAGGCACTGCAGAGGCACAATGGAGGAAGGCACAGGGTGTACAGTACGAATATGGGGAGAAGGCGAGCAGGTTGCTGGCACACCAATTGGGGAAAAGGCGAGCAGCGAGGGAAATAGGGGGAGTGAGGGATGAGGAAGGAGAGATGGAGCGGGGAGCGGAGAGAGTGAATGGAGTGTTCAAGACATTTTATAAAAAATTATATGAAGCTCAACCCCCGGATGGGAGGGAGAGAATGATGGGCTTCTTGGATCGGCTGGAATTTCCCAAGGTGGAAGAGCAGGAAAGGGTGGGACTGGGAGCACAGATCGAGGTAGAAGAAGTGGTGAAAGGAATTAGGAGCATGCAGGCGGGAAAGGCCCCGGGACCGGATGGATTCCCAGTCGAATTCTATAGAAAATATGTGGACTTGCTCGCCCCGGTACTGACGAGGACCTTTAATGAGGCAAAGGAAAGGGGACAACTGCCCCCGACTATGTCTGAAGCAACGATATCGCTTCTCTTAAAGAAGGAAAAGGACCCGCTACAATGCGGGTCCTATAGACCTATTTCCCTCCTAAATGTAGATGCCAAGGTCCTGGCCAAGGTAATGGCAATGAGAATAGAGGAATGTGTCCCGGGGGTGGTCCACGAGGACCAAACTGGGTTTGTGAAGGGGAGACAGCTGAACACGAATATACGGAGGTTGTTAGGGGTAATGATGATGGCCCCACCAGAGGGAGAAACGGAGATAGTAGTGGCGATGGATGCCGAGAAAGCATTTGATAGAGTGGAGTGGGATTATTTGTGGGAGGTGTTGAGGAGATTTGGTTTTGGAGAGGGGTATGTTAGATGGGTGCAGCTGTTGTATAGGGCCCCAGTGGCGAGCGTGGTCACGAATGGACGGGGATCTGCATATTTTCGGCTCCATAGAGGGACAAGGCAGGGATGCCCTCTGTCCCCATTATTGTTTGCACTGGCGATTGAGCCCCTGGCGATAGCGTTGAGGGGTTCCAAGAAGTGGAGGGGAGTACTTAGGGGAGGAGAAGAGCACCGGGTATCTTTGTATGCGGACGATTTGCTACTATACGTGGTGGACCCGGCGGAGGGGATGCCAGAAATAATGCGGATACTTGGGGAGTTTGGGGATTTTTTAGGGTATAAATTGAACATGGGGAAAAGTGAGTTGTTTGTGGTGCATCCAGGGGAGCAGAGTAGAGAAATAGAGGACCTACCGCTGAGGAAGGTAACAAGGGACTTTCGTTACCTGGGGATCCAGATAGATAAGAATTGGGGCACATTGCATAGGTTAAATTTAACACGGTTGGTGGAACAGATGGAGGAGGATTTCAAGAGATGGGATATGGTATCCCTGTCAATGGCAGGGAGGGTGCAGGCGGTTAAGATGGTGGTCCTCCCGAGATTCCTCTTTGTGTTTCAGTGCCTCCCGGTGGTGATCACGAAGGCTTTTTTTAAAAGGATTGAAAAGAGCATCATGGGTTTTGTGTGGGCCGGGAAGACCCCGAGAGTGAGGAAGGGATTCTTACAGCGTAGCAGGGATAGGGGGGGGCTGGCACTACCGAGCCTAAGTGAGTATTATTGGGCCGCTAATATTTCAATGGTGAGTAAGTGGATGGGAGAGGAGGAGGGAGCGGCGTGGAAGAGATTAGAGAGGGCGTCCTGTAGGGGGACTAGCCTACAGGCTATGGTGACAGCCCCATTGCCGTTCTCACCGAGGAACTACACCACAAGCCCGGTGGTGGTGGCTACACTGAAGATTTGGGGACAGTGGAGACGGCATAGGGGAAAGACTGGAGCCTTGGGGGGGGGGGTCCCCGATAAGAAACAACCATAGGTTTGCCCCGGGGGGAATGGATGGGGGATATGGAATGTGGCAAAGAGCAGGAATAACGCAACTGAAAGATCTGTTTGTGGATGGGAAGTTCGCGAGTCTGGGAGCGCTGACCAAGAAATATGGGTTGCCCCAAGGGAATGCATTCAGGGATATGCAACTGAGGGCTTTTGCGAGGCAACAGGTGAGGGAATTCCCGCAGCTCCCGACACAAGAGGTGCAGGACAGAGTGATCTCAAAGACATGGGTGGGGGATGGTAAGGTGTCAGATATATATAGGGAAATGAGGGACGAAGGGGAGACTATGGTAGATGAACTAAAAGGGAAATGGGAAGAAAAGCTGGGGGAGGAGATCGAGGAGGGGCTGTGGGCAGATGCCCTAAGCAGGGTAAACTCGTCGTCCTCGTGTGCCAGGCTAAGCCTGATTCAGTTTAAGGTATTACACAGGGCACATATGACTGGAGCACGGCTCAGTAAATTTTTTGGGGTGGAGGATAGGTGTGCGAGGTGCTCGAGAAGCCCAGCGAATCATACCCATATGTTTTGGTCATGCCCGGCACTACAGAGGTTTTGGATGGGGGTGACAAAGGTGCTTTCAAAAGTAGTAGGAGTCCGGGTCGAACCAAGCTGGGGGTTGGCTATATTTGGGGTTGCACAAGAGCCGGGAGTGCAGGAGGCGAGAGAGGCCGATGTTTTGGCCTTTGCGTCCCTAGTAGCCCGGCGCAGGATATTGCTAATGTGGAAAGAAGCCAAGCCCCCGGGGGTGGAGACCTGGATAAATGACATGGCGGGGTTTATAAAGCTAGAGCGGATTAAGTTCGTCCTAAGGGGGTCGGCTCAAGGGTTCACCAGGCGGTGGCAACCGTTCGTCGAATACCTCGCAGAAAGATAGACGGAATGGGAAAAAGAAGGCAGCAGCAGCAGCCCAGGATCAGGGGGGGGGGGGGGGGGGGAGGAGGAGCCAGGGGGACTCTCAGGGTTGTTAATATATACTGTGTGGTATGTATAGGTCGTTGCTACGGATGATTGTATATTGGACTGTTGAATTATATTTTTGGAGAGTGTTACTTGTGACAAGGCAGTTGCCAATTAGGGCTAGTTTTCGTTTTTGTTATTTATTATTTATTCATTTTTTGTTTGTGAAATAGGTCATTGTTATTTGTGTTGTTATGGTATTGTGTGAAGGATGCACAATGTACTGTGTTGGTTGACCAAAAATTTTCAATAAAATATTTAATAAAAAAAAAAAAATAAGAGCTCCCCATCAGTATATGGCTTTAACTAGGAGCAGGGCGACAAAAAAGGTGGTGGTGGACCTGAAGAAGGGAGGGAAGAAGGACAAAATGGAGGCGGGCGGAGACCAGGCAGCGTGGAGGCAGTGGGCGGAGGAGCAACAGGAGGGTATCCAGCGCTGCCTCAGAGTGATTAAACCGAACCTGCTAGAGCCGATGAAGGCTTCTATTGATAAGCTGCTGGAGACACAGACGGCCCAGGGCGTGGCGATCCGAGAGGCTCAACAAAAGATCTCTGACAATGAGGACGAGATCTTAGGCCTGGCGGTAAAGGTGGAGGCGCACGAGGCGCTCCACAAGAAATGGCAGGAGCGGTTCGAGGAGATGGAGAATCGGTCGAGGCGGAAGAATCTGCGGATTCTGGGCCTCCCGGAGGGGCTGGAGGGGCCGGACGTGGGGGCCTATGTGGTCACCATGTTGAACTCGCTGATGGGAGCGGGGTCCTTCCAGGGGCCCCTGGAGCTGGAAGGGGCCCATAGAGTGTTGGCGAGGAGGCCCAAGGCTAACGAGCCTCCGCGGGCGGCGCTAGTGCGGTTCCATTGGTTCGTCGATCGGGAGTGTGTGCTCAGGTGGGCCAAGAAGGAGAGGAGCAGCAGGTGGGAGAACGCGGAGGTTCGGATATACCAGGACTGGAGTGCAGAGGTGGCGAAGAGGAGGGAGGAGTACAATCGAGCGAAGGCGGTGCTGCACAGGAAGGGGGTGAAATTTGGCATGCTGCAGCCGGCGCGACTGTGGGTCACCTACAAGGACCGGCACCATTATTTTGAGTCTCCAGAGGATGTGTGGGCCTTCGTTCAGGACGAGAAGCTGGACACAGACTGAGGGTCGGGATGGGCGATTGGGGACTGCGGTGGATATGTTATGCCTACTTTTTGTTCGGGGGGGGGGGGCCTTTGTATTGGTTTGGGTTTCTTTTTCTCTGTGTTTTTCTCTTTCAGGTTGGGGAGGGTGGATGGGACGGGTTGGGCACTGTTTTGGTTGGTTGCGGGGCTTGGTAGGTGGAGAGCGTGGGCTTTTTACCCGCGCTGAAGACTGGGGGGGGGGGGGGGGGCGGGAACTCGAGGATTGTTTCCCGCACTTAGAACGGAGGGGGAGAGCCTGTGGATGGGGAACGGGAGATGAGGGTGTGCCACACAATGGGAGGAGTCGAAGGGGAGGTGGGAGTGGCCGGGGTCAGCAGGAGTCAGCTGACTTGCGGAAGTGCAATGGGGGGAGTAAACCAGCTAGGATGGGTCCTAGCCCGGGGGGGGGGGGGGGGGAATCGAGTTGCTGCTGCTAAGGTCAAGGAAGAGCTGGAGCGAGTGGGGGGTGTCGAGATGGGGGAATGCCGCTGTGGGGAACGGGCCGGGTGTAGGGTGCAGGCGCGTGGCTGGCCGAGGAGGGGTCATGGCTAGTCGGCGGGGGAGGGGGGCGGGTAGCCCCCTGATCCGGCTGATAACCTGGAATGTAAGAGGACTGAATGGGCCGGTTAAGCGGGCCCGCGTGTTCGCACACCTGAAGGGGCTCAAGGTAGATGTGGTTATGCTCCAGGAGACACACCTGAAGGTGGCAGACCAGGTAAGACTGAGGAAAGGGTGGGTAGGTCAGGTGTTTCACTCGGGGCTAGATGCCAAAAATCGAGGGGTGGCGCTCTTGGTGGGAAAGAAGGTGTTATTCGAGGCGTCGAGCATTGTGGCAGATAATGGTGGTAGGTGCATAATGGTAAGTGGTAAGTTGCAGGGAGAGAGGGTGGTACTGGTCAATGTGTATGCTCCGAACTGGGACGATGCGGGTTCTATGCGGCGTATGTTAGGTCGGATCACAGACTTGGAAGTGGGGGGCCTGATAATGAATGGGGGGAGACTTTAACACGGTGTTGGATCCGGCACTGGATCGCTCCGGGTCTAGGATGGGTAGGAAGCCGGCGGCGGCTAGAGTGTTGAGGGGATTTATGGACCAAATGGGGGGGTGGACCCTTGGAGATTTGCTAGGCCGGGGGCTAGGGAATTTTCATTCTTCTCACATGTCCATAAGGCTTATTCTCGAATCGATTTTTTCATTTTGAGTAGGGCGCTGATAGCGAGAGTAGAAGATACCGAGTATTCGGCAATAGCCATTTCGGACCACGCCCCGCATTGAGTGGACTTGGGGATCGGGGAGTAGGGCGCTGATAGCGAGAGTAGAAGATACCGAGTATTCGGCAATAGCCATTTCGGACCACGCCCCGCATTGAGTGGACTTGGGGATCGGGGAGAGAGGGACCAGCGCCCACTGTGGCGCTTGGAGGTGGGACTGTTGGTGGATGAGGAGGTGAGAGAGCGGGTCCGAGGAAGTATAGAGAGGTACTTGGAGATCAACGACAACGGGGAAGTCTGAGTGGGGATGGTATGGGAAGCACTGAAGGCGGTGGTGAGGGGAGAGCTGATCTCCATTAGGGCCCAAAATGAGCGGAGGGAGCGGCGGGAGAGGGAGAGGCTGGTGGGGGAGATGGTGAGGGTAGACAGGAGGTATGCGGAAGAGCCTGAGGAAGGATTGTTGAGGAAAAGGCGCAGCCTCCAGGCCAAATTCGACCTGGTGACCACCAGGAAGGCGGAGGTGCAGTGGAGGAAGGCCCAGGGGGCGGTCTACGAGTCTGGGGAAAAGGCAAGCCGGATGCTGGCGCATCAGCTTCGGAAGCGGGACGCAGCTAGGGAGATCGGGGGAGTTAAGGACAGGGGAGGGAGCGTGGTGCGGAGTGGGCTTGGCATCAATGGGGTCTTCAGGGACATCTACGAGGAATTGTACCGATCCGAGCCCCCACGGGAGGAGGGAGGGATGGGTCGTTTCCTGGACCAATTGAGGTTTCCAAAGGTGGAAGAGGGACTGGTGGCGGGACTGGGGGCCCCGATTGGGCTGGAGGAGCTGATCAAAGGGATAGGAAGCATGCAGGCGGGGAAGGCACCGGGGCCGGACAGTTTCCTGGTCGAGTTCTATAAAAAATATATGGACCTGTTGGGCCCGCTGTTGGTTAGGACCTTTAATGAGGCAAGGGAGGGGGGGGCTTTACCCCCGACGATGTCCCGGGCACTGATCTCCTTGATCCTGAAGCGGGACAAGGATCCCCTGCAATGTGGGTCTTACATACCGATTTCCTTGCTAAATGTAGATGCCAATGTGCTGGCGAAGGTCTTAGCCACGAGGATTGAGGATTGTGTGCTGCAAATATCCATGAAGACCAGACGGTGTTTGTGAAGGGGAGACAGTTGAACGCGAATGTGCGGAGGCTTTTGAACGTTATCATGATGCCGGCGAGGGAGGGGGAGGCGGAGATAGTTGTGGCGATGGACGCTGAGAAAGCCTTCGATAGGGTTGTGGTAGTATGTATTAGGGGTCATGTGGGACTGGAAGCCCTAATGTCATTGGCTGACAGATCCCGGGTCCTGGTTGGCCGTTGATCTCTAGCTCCGCCCTGAAGGCGGAGTATAAGAAGCCGGAGTCCTCCCCCGCAGGCCATTCTACTATCGAGCTGCGGGGGAGCAGACACGCTTAATAAAGCCTCATCGACTTCACTCTATTCGTCTCACGGAGTCTTTGTGCGCTACAATTTATTAAGCGTGCCTAAAAAAAAAGGGACTATGGAGCTCAGGATCATTCCGGAATGCCTGAGGATCAGCCCCCACGCAGTGAACGCGGCAGCAGCCTTCAAGCACTGGCAGACTTGTTTCGAGGCCTACCTCAGAACGGCCACCGGCCGGGTCACAGAAGACCAAAAACTACAGGTCCTGCACTCGAGGGTGAGCACGGAGATCTTCTCCCTCATCGAAGACTCGGAGGATTTCCAGACGGCGTTCGCAGCACTGAAAAGTCTCTATGTCCGCCCAGTTAACCAAATCTACGCTCGCTACCAGCTCGCGACGAGACGGCAAGGTCCCGGAGAATCGATGGACGAATTCTACGCCGCGCTGCTGATTTTGGGACGAGCCTGCAGCTGCCCTTCGGTGAACGCAAATGAACACATGGACATGTTAATGCGCGATGCTTTTGTGGCAGGTATGAATTCCTCCCAAATCCGCCAAAGACTTCTAGAAAGAGAGTCGCTAGGACTCTCAGAGGCCCGGGCCCTAGCAGCCTCCCTAGACGTGGCCTCGCGTAATACCCGCGCCTACAGCCCCGACCGCGCGGCAGCCCATTGGGCTCCATACGTACCCGTTGCCACAAACCCCCCCCCCCCCCGGACACCCCACAGGCTTGCGCGGTCCAAACGCCAAGTCGTACCGGGGGCGCCCGCTGCTATTTCTGCGGCCAGGCGAAACACCCCCGGCAGCGCTGCCCGGCCCGCGCAGCGATCTGCAAGAGCTGCGGAAAAAAGGGCCGTTTCGTGCTTGTGTGCCGGTCCCGCGAGGTCGCCGCTGTCCCAGGAGAACAGGGAGCCCTGCAAGCCGTTTACGCTCCCCACCCGCAGGCGCAGCCGCTCTGGGTCCCGACCACCGCGGTCCCGGGAGAACAGGGAGCCCTGCACGCCGCTTACGCACCCGAACCCCCCCCCCCCCCCCGCACCCCATGTATGACCCACCGGCTCTACCACTTTGGGTCCCGACCACCACTCCCCACGGAGAAGAGGGAGTTCTGGCCGTCCCTAACGCCCCCCTAACCCACCCCCCGCGCCCCACGTCTGACCCACCGGCGCTACCAACTTGGGTCCCGACCACCGCTGTCCCCGGAGATGAGGGAGCCCCGCGCGGTCCTAACGCTCCCCAACCCCCTCAGCGCCCCATGTGCGACCTGCAGACGCCGCCATTTTGGGTCCCGGCCACCACGAGGGGAGAAAGGGCGCCGCCATCCTGGACCACCCCAAACCTCTACGACGCGTGGGGGCGGCCATTTTGTCCACCCCCGCCGCCATCTTGTGACCCCCCAGCCATGTGCGATGTATGGGGGCGGCCATTTTGTTCATCCCCGACGCCATCTTGGACGGCAACAACGGACCCCACTCCACTACTACAACCACGTCTCGCTTCAATTACGCTCGATCAAGCTCGGCCCCGGACACTCCAGACGACGACGACAACGGTGCTAATAAACGGCCACGAGACACCATGCCTAGTCGGCTCCGGGAGCACGGAGAGCTTTATCCACCCCGACACGGTAAGACGCTGTTCCTTGACCACCTATCCCAGCGCACAAAAGATTTCCCTAGCTGCAGGATCCACTCCGTACAGATCCAAGGATTCTGCATAGTTACCCCAACGGTGCAGGGGAGGGAGTTCAAAAACTACAAACTAAACGTCCTTCCCCAACTCTGCGCCCCCACCTTACTTGGATAGATTTCCAATGCAATCTACAGAGCCCTACATTCAAATTCGGCGGCCCAATACCCCCACTCACTATCTGCGGCCTCGCAACCCTCAAGGTGCAACCCCCGTCCTTGTTTGCGAACCTCACCCCGGATTGCAAACCCGTCGCCACTAGGAGCAGACGGTACAGCGCCCAGGACCGGACCTTCATTCGGTCCGAAGTCCAGCGGCTACTAAAGGAGGGCATAATCCATGCCAGCAATAGTCCCTGGAGAGCGCAGGTGGTAGTAGTGAAGACAGGGGAGAAACAAAGGATGGTCATAGACTATAGCCAGACCATCAACAGGTACACACAACTAGACGCGTACCCTCTCCCCCGCATATCCGACATGGTCAATCGGATTGCCCAATATAAAGTCTTCTCCACCATGGACCTTAAGTCCGCCTACCATCAGCTCCCCATCCGCCCAAGTGACCGCAAGTACACAGCCTTCGAGGCAGACGGGCGATTATACCATTTCCTAAGGGTCCCATTTGGCGTCACAAACGGGGTCTCGGTCTTCCAACGGGAGATGGACCGAATGGTTGATCAACATGGGTTGCGGGCCACGTTCCCGTATCTCGACAATGTAACCATCTGCGGCCACGACCAGCAGGACCACGACGCCAACCTCCAAAAATTCCTCCAGACCGCCAAAGCCTTGAACCTCACGTACAACGAGGACAAGTGCGTTTTTAGCACCAATCGGCTAGCCATTCTGGGCTACGTAGTGCGCAATGGGATCATAGGCCCCGACCCCGAACGTATGCGCGCCCTCATGGAATTCCCCCTCCCGCACTGCCCAAAAGCCCTGAAACGCTGCCTGGGGTTCTTTTCATACTACGCCCAGTGGGTCCCCCAGTACGCAGACAAGGCCCGCCCCCTAATACAGACCACAACCTTCTCTCTGTCGACAGAGGCTTGCCAGGCCTTCAGCCGCATCAAAGCGGATATCGCAAAGGCCACGATGCGCGCCATCGACGAGTCCCTCCCCTTCCAGGTCGAGAGCGACGCCTCCGACGTAGCTCTAGCGGCCACCCTTAACCAAGCGGGCAGACCCGTGCCCTTTTTCTCCCGGACCCTCCACGCCTCAGAAATCCGCCACTCCTCAGTGGAAAAGGAAGCCCAAGCCATAGTGGAAGCTGTGCGACATTGGAGGCATTACCTGGCCGGCAGGAGATTCACTCTCCTCACTGACCAACGGTCGGTAGCCTTCATGTTCGATAATGCACTGCGGGGCAAAATCAAAAACGACAAGATCTTAAGGTGGAGGATCGAGCTCTCCACCTTCAACTACGAGATTTTGTATCGTCCCGGAAAGCTGAACGAGCCGCCCGATGCCCTATCCCGCGGCACATGTGCCAATGCACAAATTAACCGCCTCCAAACCCTCCACGAGGACCTCTGCCACCCGGGTGTCACTCGGTTTTTCCACTTCATCAAGTCCCGCAATCTCCCATACTCTTTAGAGGAGGTCCGTACAGTCACAAGGGACTGCCACATCTGCGCGGAATGCAAACCGCTTTTTTTCAGGCCGGATGGTGCGCACCTGATTAAGGCTTCCCGCCCCTTTGAACGCCTTAGTCTCGATTTCAAAGGGCCCCTCCCCTCCACCGACCGCAACACATATTTTCTTAATGTGGTGGACGAATACTCCCGCTTCCCATTCGCCATTCCCTGCTCTGACATGACCGCGGCCACAGTCATTAAAGCCCTGAACAGCATCTTCACACTGTTCGGTTGCCCCGCATACGTCCACAGCGACAGGGGGTCCTCTTTCATGAGTGACGAGCTGCGCCAGTTCCTGCTCAGCAAGGGCATAGCCTCAAGCAGGACGACCAGCTACAACCCCCAGGGGAACGGGCAAGTAGAGAGGGAGAACGGCACGGTCTGGAAGACCGTCCTACTAGCCCTACGGTCCAGGGACCTCCCAGTTTCACGGTGGCAGGAGGTCCTCCCGGACGCTCTCCACTCCATCCGGTCGCTATTATGTACGAGCACTAATCAAACGCCTCATGAGCGTCTCCTTGTCTTCCCTAGGAGGTCCTCCTCTGGAACGTCGCTGCCGACCTGGCTGGCGGCCCCAGGACCCATCTTGCTCCGAAAGCATGTGCGGGCGCATAAGGCGGACCCGTTGGTCGAAAGGGTTCACCTCCTCCACGCGAACCCGCAGTACGCTTACGTGGAGTACCCCGACGGCCGACAGGACACGGTCTCCCTGCGGGATCTGGCGCCCGCCGGCAACACACACACACCCCCGACACCATTCACCCAACCCCCCCCCTTCCTGCCACCGCCGCACCCCACGACCGCCCCCTTCCCAGGAGGATCAGTTCCCCTCCCCTCAGGCCCGACCAAGAATAAAGCCCAAGCTGAAACTGTAAGGCTCCCGGAGACGACAACACCGGTACAAGCACCACCACCACCACCGGGGCCGAGGCGATCGACACGGACGACCAGACCGCCCGACCGACTCGTGGCGTCGATCTAAATCAAAATATGGACTTTTCACAAGAACATTTTGCTTTTCTCCAGATACCTTCTGTAAATAGTGAAACAGGACAAAATTGTACAATACTGTATTGCCATGTGAATGTTTTTTTTCCTCCCAGGACCAGCCCTGTAAACCCTTACCACCATACGAAGCATCACCCCGCCGGGTTCATTTTTGACAAGGGGTGAATGTGGTAGTATGTATTGGGGGTCATGTGGGACTGGAAGCCCTAATGTCATTGGCTGACAGATCCCGGTTCCTGGTTGGCTGTTGACCTCTAGCTCCGCCCTGAAGGCGGAGTATAAGAAGCCGGAGTCCTCCCCCGCAGGCCATTCTACTATCGAGCTGCGGGGGAACAGACACGCTTAATAAAGCCTCATCGACTTCACTCTATTCGTCTCACGGAGTCTTTGTGCGCTACAAGGGTAGAGTGGGGGTACCTGTGGGAGATGCTGAAGAGGTTCGGGTTTGGGGAGGGGTTTGTCAGGTGGGTTAGGCTGTTGTATGAGGTTACGATGGCGAGTGTGGCCA
This sequence comes from Scyliorhinus torazame, assembly GCF_047496885.1. Classification (NCBI taxonomy): domain Eukaryota; kingdom Metazoa; phylum Chordata; class Chondrichthyes; order Carcharhiniformes; family Scyliorhinidae; genus Scyliorhinus; species Scyliorhinus torazame. Next base: position 214,479,911 of record NC_092710.1, read on the forward strand.
CAAGTAGGAGGAGGTCCGAGTACTTTCGGTTGCACCGAGGAACGAGACAGGGATGTCCCCTGTCCCCCCTGCTCTTTGCACTGGCGATTGAACTGCTGGCTATGGCACTGAGAGAGTCGAGGAACTGGAGGGGGTTGGTGCGGGGTGGGGAGGAGCATAGGGGGTCGCTTTATGCGGACGACCTGCTGCTGTATGTGGCGGACCCGGTGGGGGGAATGCCGGAGGTAATGAGGATCCTGAGGGAATTCGGGGACTTTTCGGGGTACAAGCTCCATATGGGGACGAGCGAGCTGTTCGTAGTTCAGCTAGGGGACCAGGAGAGGGGGATTGGCGAGCTCCCACTAAAAAGGGCGGAGAGGAGCTTCAGATGTTTGGGGGTCCAGGTGGCCAAGAGCTGGGGGGCCCTGCATAGGCTTAACTTTACAAGGCTGGTGGAGCAAATGGAGGAGGAGTTCAAGAGGTGGGACGCGTTGCCGCTGTCCTTGGCGGGTAGGGTGCAGTCAATCAAAATGACGGTGCTCCCAAGGTTTTTGTTCCTGTTCCAGTGCCTCCCCGTGTTTATCCCAAAGGCTTTTTTCAGGCGGGTTAACAGGAGTATAATGGGGTTTGTGTGTGCGCAAGGGATTCCGAGGGTGAGAAGGGTGTTGCTGGAGCGGAGTAGAGATAGGGGGGGGGGGGCTGGCACTGCCCAACCTCTGTGGGTACTACTGGGCCGCCAATGCGACGATGGTGCGCAAGTGGGTATTGGAAGGGGAGGGGGCTGCATGAAGAGGCTGGAGACGGCGTCCTGTGTGGGTACAAATCTGGGGGCGCTGGCAACGGCGCCGCTGCCGCTCCCTCCAAGGAAGTATACCACGAGCCCGGTGGTGGTGGCGGCCCTCAAAATATGGGGGCAGTGGAGGCAGCATAGGGGGGAAGTTGGGGCCTCGGCGTGGACCCCATTACGGGGGAACCACCGGTTCGCCCCAGGAAGAACGGGTGGAGGGTTTTCGGGGTGGCACAGGGCAGGGATACGAAAGTTGGGGGACCTGTTTGTGGACGGGACGTTCGTGAGCTTGGGTAAGCTGGAGGAAAAGTATGGGCTCCCCCCCGGGGAACACCTTCAGGTACTTACAGGTAAGGGCGTTTGCCAGACGGCAGGTGGTGGAATCCCCGCGGCTACTGCCACGCACAGTACAGGACTGGGTGCTCTCGGGGGGGTGGGTGGGAGTGGGGAAGATCTCGGAAACTTACCAGATGATGCAGGAGGAGGAGGCCTCGGTGGTGGAGTTGAAAGGTAAGTGGGAGGAGGAGTTGGGAGAGGAGATCGCAGAGGGGACGTGGGCGGATGCCCTGGGGAGGTTGAATTCTTCCTCTTCGTGCGCAATAGGCTCTCAGCCTCATACAGTTTAAGGTGCTGCACAGGGCACACATGACCGGAACATGGATGAGACGGTTCTTTGGGGGTGAGGACAGGTGCGTTAGGTGCTCAGGGAGCCCAGCAAATCACACCCATATGTTCTGGGCATGCCCAGCGCTGGAGGAATTTTGGAAGGGCGTAGCGAGGACGGTGTCGATGATGGTAGGATCCAGGGTGAAACCGGGCTGGGGGCTCGCAATATTTGGGGTGGCAGAGGAGCCGGGAGTGCAGGAGGCGAAAGAGGCCGGAATTCATTTTTGTTTGTGTTATTTACACTGGAGGGTCTGAGGGAGTGTATATACCTGTTGTGTTAAGTCGGGGTGTTAATGTTAATTTATTATTTATGTACAGGGGGCAGGGGTTTGGGGGGTTGCTTTTTTAGATTGTGTTTTGTACTTAACCCTGTTGGGTTCTTTTTTCTTTCTCATTTTGTTTTTGATATTTTATGAAAACCTTCAATGAAAATTATTTAAAAAAAAAAAAATACGGTTCTGATGCCTCGACCGCTCTGGTGGGGCCCTGCATTATAGCCCCCAAAGAGTTGTCTGCTTTGTGGTGGTCTGCTGTGTCCTCCAGAACCTGGCACAGCAGCGGGGTGACGTGCTAGATGTGGAGGAGGTGGAACATGCGGCTACGTCCGAGGAGGAGGACAAGGACAAGGAGGCACCAGACCAGGAGGGGCTGGTGGACGGGCCTGGGGAGGACCTGCAGGACCAGCCGAAGGATGGAGGACAGGCAGCAACGGCAAGCCTGGACCGCCAAGGAGTCTCTCATCCTTACCTGCTTCACAGAGAACGTTACCTCGTCTGTCATTCCCCTTCTCCCCAATAACGCCTTACATCTTCCCCCATGCCCCACCCTCCCCTTCACCCTTGCCCCCCACCTTCCCTCACGATTTCCCACCCTCCTGGGGTCTGTGTAACGTCACTCCATGGTGAGGGGACTGTGTCGGGGGCTATGTGAGTCTGTTCAGGGCAGGGGAGCGGTGGGATGGGGATGATAACCCGCTGAGAGCTGATCGCCGGTGCTTCTCACTCAATGCCATAGTCTGATCCCTGTCTGTCTGCTGAGTGCTCGCTCACATCCATGGTATTCCGGGGTGGGTGTTGCTTGGGGCATCCAGGACCTCCGTGTACAGCAAAATGGGGCATGGGATGGCATTCGGCCTGTTGCAGTAGAAAGTGCTGGAGGTGTCATATTGCCGACGATTTTTAAAAAAAAAGTTTGCATGTGTCCACAACTACTCCAATCCCCCGATGGTGCCGCCCCCCCTTCACCACTCCTCACAGATCCCCTTACCCATCCCCCAGGCAATGCACCCAACCCCCCCTCACCCCCTCCCCAGACTCTTCTCCCCCAGTGCCCTCTCAGTGATCCTCGACGTGCTTCGCCTTCTGTGCTCTACCCCTGTGTCTAGGTGTGTCCCCAGGATACACATAAGAGCTGGAGCAGCCTACAGCGTACCACATTCCATTGCTTTCGATGCCCCTGGCGGGCGACTTCTGGGGGCTCTGGGGCCCCGACACAATTGCCGGTGGCCATGCCGCAGTGTGCTGATTCCGAGATGCACCATTGTCAGAGGGGTGGATCTCGGGGGAGCAGGGGAGTGGGTGCCCGCTGTCGTCACCATACGGTGGTTCCAGGGTGGCACCCAGCATCCCCTCCTCCTGGTTGGTGCCCAGAGGGCCCTGGAGTTCATCCCAGGATGGATCGAGTCCCGGCTGCTCCCCAATATCTGCAGCACAGTGTTGACGTCCTCGGCGATGCATCTCAGTGACTGGGACATGTCCCACATCGCCTCATCAAGGTCTGTCTGGTACTAGGCCACAACCCCCAGCAACTGAGACACACTGTCGAGGGGTTCAGCCATGACCATCACCGACTGAGCCATGTCTTGGTCACCTCCACTCATGCTGCCGACATCGTGCTCCAGGCTCTCTGAGCAGTGTTTGCCTCGGTGCCACGCATTGCCAGCTTTACCTCCTGCGCCCATAGCTTAGGGACTCCTCCAATCGGCTATGGATCTTCTGGACTGTCACTGACATCGCCCTCTGAATCTCACAGCCGCACCCTAGTAGCTGCATCAGTTCCGAGTAAAGCTGGTCTAGAGGCTCAGCATCTGACTGGGACCCAGCTCAATCCTGGGATCCCTCTGACTGCTGTCTCCCCTGGGTATTCCTGCCTCCACCTGATGTGCATCTGCAGCTTTGTGGTGCTTACCAGAATGTGCCCCACAACCCCTGTCCACTACTGTTAACCACCCACGTGTGTGTCTCTGTGCTGGTGGAGGGTGACACATTGACGGTGGCATCCTCGGAGCTCTCGTGGGTGGTAAAGGGGGGTGAAGTGGGAAATGGTTCAGAAGGGCACTTGGCACAGAAGATGGCTGCCTGACACACAAGATGGAGACACAGAGAATAAAGCAGACATAACTGATGCCTGGAGTCCAGCGGGGTGCCAGTAGGACAGATAGGAACAGATCCAGGACAAAGGGAGCCAGACAGGAAGATTAAGAAATACATAAATGCGGGACACCACTTGAATAAAGCTGACTTCAGCCAAGGTGTACACAATGATATGCTAATACGAATGTCTTGGGCCATTTCCTAAAACAAAGGGACAATCGATACTACTTTCCTGCTGCTGCCTGTAACCTGTAAAACCTCTTTGACTGTGGCCATGTGTAAATGGCAAAACGCTTACAAATAGCGATGTACAATCTGTAAAATGTTTAAAGATAACAAGGTGATAATTGTTTTGTATCTGGGCTCATTGTCAACCCGAAGTGGCTGTTTAAAGATAACAAGGTGATAATTGTTTTGTATCTGGGCTCATTGTGAACCCAAAGTATAAAATGAATGACTGCCATTCAAACCGGGAGAAAGGCTGGCTACTGTACCGCGGGGTACATACGCTTTCTCCCGAAGCTTCGTGTAACAATAAAACTGCATTTATCTGATCACAGCAAGTCTGACTCTTGAAGTGGTTGATTTTTCCCACAACAGGGGCATCCTGGATGGGCTGCTGCCGATGGATGGAGATCCTGCGGGAGAATGGACATGCAGTGGCAGGGATGGGTCATTCTGTATGGCATTAACGACTCACATGTGACCAGTCATCAGGGTGGGGGCCGGTGGATCCTCACTTCTGCTCCGTAGGCCAACCTCTACATTGCTGACGGATCTGCCCTCAGCTCCCCCCCCCACCCCCCCCACCCCAGCAACCTCCAGGGCCCTTTCTTTGTAGGGGGTGAGGACTCTGACGTCCAACACCCCGCCACCCATCTGGGCCATCTGCTGTCTGTTGTGGGCCATCTTCACCTGCTGGGACACAGAGGGGGCACCGTTATCCATACACGTGCTTATTGTGGAGGGGGGCCACGGGGAGGAGGGGGAGCTCAAGGAGGCCCCAGAATGCTCGAGGGGGTATGGGGTTTGAAAGGGCAGGGCAGGGAGGGGTTTGGGGAGACAGCCCGTAATGGGGGGTCGGGCAGCACTGCTGGTGAGCCGGGGCACGGACCGATGCTGGGAAGGAGCAGTGCCAGACACATACTCGTGGGGTTTGGGGATGGAGGTCATTGATCTTCTTACGCACTGGGTGCCAGTCTTCCGAGTGACACTCCCCGAGCTGACAGCCGCTACCACTTCCTCCCAGGCAGCACTGCCGTGTGGCTGACCCTCTGAGCCCCTCAGGGGAACAGGGCTTTCCGTCTGATCTTGACCACATCCAATAATCTGCCCATAATGGCATCACTGAATCATGGGGCTGCCTTCTTGGAGGCATGGCTGCGAGTTGAATGGGCTTGGCTGTGCAGGATCGGTTTAAGTGCTGCTCTCCCCGGTAGCATGGTGGTGCAGTGGTTAGCACTGCTGCCTCAGAGAACTAAGGACCCGGGTTCGAATCCCGGCCTATGGTCACTGTCCATGTGGAATTTGCACATTCTCCCTGTGTCTATGTGGGTCTCACCCCCACAACCCAAAGATGTGCTGGTTGGGTGGATTGGCCATGCTAAATTGACACTTAATTGGAAAAAAAATAGAATTGGGTACTCTAAATTTTTTTTGAAAAAGTGCTTTGTTAGCAGAGGGCAGGTGAGCACGGTCCTGGTGAATCAGCCGGTGGGACCATCATTTGTGGCATGAAGCACGTTGAACCTTGTTAAGTGGACCAATTAACATTTTATAGTGGTGGCGGTCTCGCCGGGCCGAGCTACCACACTTAGAAACTTTTTGGTGCCGTTATTCTGCAACTTTTCTATAATCCTGGCTGTTGCTCCCTTGGGATCATGATGTTGATTATTAATTGTTGGGTGTGATTGAGTGGCCTCGTCGCGCCCGATTCAGTGATGCGACGAGGCCGGTAAATTTCCGTCTATCTCACTTTCCTCCTTTAAGACGTTCCTTAAAATCTGCCCCTTTGACCAAACCTTTGGTCATAAGACCTAATATCTCCTATGTGATTTGGTGTCATACTTGTAAAATATTCCTGTAAGGCGCCCAAGACATTTAATTTCTTTAAAGGTGCTTTATAAATTATTGTTGCTGACAGGCTTGAGGGGATCATGAAGCCAGTTAAGACTTTAACAACTGTGAAATAAAAATGTTTTTAGAATTAAACAATATGCACAATCTTAAAGTAAGAACATGCAGGACGCAACACAAACGCAATGAAAAAGCACCAGGAGGGGGCAGGATTTAGCAGTGTTCAAATCAGAGCTGTTGCCCCTGCACAAAAAACAGGCGGGAAAATTAGAAAAGAAAAATGTGGGGCTTTTGGAGGTGTATCCGCTGCTTTCAGGCGGCGACTGGGCTCTCCAAGCGTTTTTTGTGCTACTTTATGGAAGCTCATGAATAAGTGTCATGTGCACAATTTTCGACTATTGGAGAAGGAGAGGCGAAGAAACCTGTGAATTGTCCCACCTCCAGAATAAAACGAATGTCAGCCTGTCTGTGCACACAATTTATTGGAGTTGCAGATTATTACTGCACTGCGCCAAATAGAAAGACAATTTGGCAGTTCTTTTGTTTCAATACAAACCCCGGTAACATTAGACTGCGGACTCTGAGGCCGCCGCCAGATTCTTGCAGCAGGCGCTTGGTTCTCAGGGTTTAACACTTCCACGCGCGTTAGCAGCGGCACAGGCAGCACCCGGCAAATGGAAGTATGACACTCGTGAATGTGGCAATTATACTGTGTCATAGAATCTTTGGGGCCGAACATTCTCTAGTTCCCTGGTGGTCTAGTGGTTAGGATTCGGCGCTCTCACCGCCGCGGCCCGGGTTCGATTCCCGGTCAGGGAATTGCATTTTCCTTTCCCCTCATCACCATGTTAATATTTTTTAAAGTGCCATCCTTTAAAGGATCGAATATTTTTAATGTGTGCCATTAATTTCTTCCTTGCAACTCCAGCGAACCTGGTCTTCTGCTGCTGTTAATGGAAATTGCCACCCTACCATTTTGCATTTTTGTCCAATCGCCTCTACACAGTACATACTCACAGCACTAATCTGCTATTGTTGGTGTGAGTCAGCTGGTAGGACAGAGTTAAAAATACAAATAACACTAAACTACAAGCTATTATTCAATTGGACAGGGCATTTCCTGCAAATTCCAAATGTTAATTTATTACATTTGTCTTTTATCTCCTTCGCATGAATTGTCTGTTAATGTGTTATTTTTACTTGTCAGTTATGTCACTTGAAATTTTCAGTTATTTTTGTGTTCATTTGCAACAAACGACTTATTTCCCTACACCCGACCATATTTATTTATGTTTCATACTATAATAAAATGACACCATAGCTAGATCCATAGAATTAGCACGGAAGCTGGCCATTCAACCCATTGCGGCTGTGCTGGCCCACTCACTACCACTGCCCTGCCTTTCCCCAAAACGTTGTAACCGGTTCCTTTACACATAATGACCCAATTCCCTTTTGAAAGCCTCAATTGACCCTGCCTCCACCGTACTCTCAGGTAGCTAAGATGCTAACAATCTTAGCTGGTTTGATGTGTGAAAAGGATTTTCCTCATGTCTCCATTGCTTCTTTTGCCAATTACCTTAAATCTGTGCCGTCTGGTTCTCAATCCTATCACCAATGGGAAATTCCCTATCTATGATGCATTGACCTCTAATGATTTGGAGTTTCCTCTCAGCTTTCTCCAATGAAAACAGTCCAACTTCTCCATTTTGTCTCATAATGTGTCCCATCTCCTACAATCCCCCTAATCTCCCCACCTACCCTTTTTTTTGGACACTAAGGGCAATTTAGCATAGCCAATCCACTTAACCTGCACATCTTTGGACTGTGGGAGGAAACTGGAGCACCCGGAGGAAACCCATGCAGATGCGGGGAGAACATGCAGACTCGGCACAGACAATGACCCAAGCCAGGAATCAAACCTGTGAAGCAACTGTGCTAACAGTTTGGGGCCTAAATTAAATATCAGGAAGAGTTAGGTGTCGCTGAGGACCTGGGTTCGATCCCGGCCCTGGGTCACTGTCTGTGTGGAGTTTTCACATTCTCCCCGTGACTGCGTGGGTTTCACCCCCACAACCCAAAGATGTGCAGGGTAGGTGGATTGGCCATGATAAATTGCCCCTTAGTTGGAAAAAAAAATTATTGGGTACTCTAAAAAATCTTTTAAAGGAAGAGCAGGGCGTTTCCAGTGAATGCGTTGGGGTGCAGGCCAATTTGAGATGTTGCCATTTAAGGTAGCGAGGAAAAGATTCAGGTACTTGGGGATTCAGGTGACGAGGGAATGGGCTACAATGCACAGGTGGAATTTGACAACATTGGTGGAGGAGATTAGGGGGATTGTAAGAGATGGGACACATGACACCTGACACTGGCAAGGAGGGTGCAGGTGGTAAAGATAAATGTGCTACCAAGGCTCATGTTCGTTTTCCAGACCCTCCCGATCTTTCTCCCGAAGGCCTTCTTCCGGATATTGGAGAAAGTGATATCGGAGTTTATATGGGCGGGGAAGGTGCCGAGATAAAGAGGGCCTTGCTATAGAGGCAGAGGCAGAAAGGGGGCTTGGCACTCTTGAACCTGCTGCACCACTATTGGGCAGCGAACATGGAGAAGGTGAGGCGATGGTAGGGGGTGGAGAGAGGGGCAGAGTGGGTCAAAATAGAGGAGGAGTCCTGTAGAGGATCCAGTCTGGAGGCTCTGGTGTCAGCTCCACTGCTGCTAGCTTAAGTATACGGGGAGCCTGATGGTACAGTCGATAGTTAGGGTGTGGAATCAGCTGCGGGAACAGTTTAAGTTGGAGGAGATGTCAGTGTTCACACCACTGTGCGGAGACCATAGGTTAAAGCCGGGGGAGATGGATGGGATATATGGGAAGTGGAGGGAGGCAGGGCTGTTGATGGTGCAGATCTTGTATTTGTAAGGTAGGTTTGCAGGTCTGGATGAGTTGCGGGAGAGGTTTGAGATGCCGAGAGGGAGTGAATTTAGATACATGCAGGCAAAGGTCTTTGCATAAAATGGGGTGGAGGATGTTTCCCAGGTTGCCGAGGTACACCCTTTTGGAGCAACTGCTGCTCCCGGATGAATCGGGAGTTGGGGACTGAGGTGCGAGGCGATGAGTAGGGTGAATTCAACCACGTCCTGTGCAAGGATGAGCTTGATTCAGTTCAATGTGGTGCACAGTGCACCCAGGCGAAGATGAGTGGGCACTTTCAAGGGGTGGCTGATGAGTGTGAGAAGTGTGGGCGAGGGCGAACGAATAACACACGCATGATCTAGGATTGCGAGAAGTTGAAGAGTGACTGGGAAGTGGTGTTTGGGACGTGATCTAAACTTGTGGGGGTGGAGAACCTATTTCTTCATGCAATCACTCCTGGAGTGAATCATTCTTTCCACACAGTCTTACAAATAAACTAAAATATTGGGGTTTACGGTGTCGAGGACCCAGATTCGATCACTGCCCCAGGTCACTGTCTGTGTGGAGTTTGCATATTCTCCCTGTGTCTGTGTGGGCCTCACCCCCACAACCCAAAAATATGTGCAGGGTAGTGGATTGGCCACGCTAAATTGCCCCTTAATTAGATTTTTTAAAATGATTTAATTAATCATTTATTCATTTTACAACATTTAATTTGTTTGCATTATTCATGATAATGGAAGTGGGAGATATAATGACATCCCATCCTTTAATATGAAATTTGATTTGAAAACATAAACTGAATTTTGTATTTTCAAAATTTCTGATTAAATAGACTCATGATTGTCCAAACAATTTTTTTAAAAACTGTGGAAAACATAACAATAATTTTGATTAATGTTGTCATGTACAAAAATATCTACAAATAGTGTATTATTTTTGTAATTATACTTCAGGGTCCAGGGATGGGTGTAGCCTAGTGCTGAGTAACTTGATTCCTGTTGGAACTAACAGAATAGGTATTTTCCTTGATAATCTGGAATACAAATGGATTTAGTCCTTAGCACTCTGTTGTCGGTATGATTTGCACCAATTATTGCTGGCAATCTTGTAGTTGTGGCACTTTTGCTAGCTCAGTTATTCAAGGACCTAATTCCTTGGCCAGTTAAAGTCTAAAGAAAACCAAACATTTAGTTCTGCAGCGGTCACAAGGCCAGACAATGTTGCTGTGAAAATAGGCTCCGTATATGGAAGACAGTGAAAGAAACCGGACATGTAATCAGGAACCAAGTAACAAGGTCATAGCTGCCAAAGTTGCATGTGAACCATCAAAATCACATCTAAAGCCAAGAAGGTACCGGCTTGACTCCAGTTTAAGTTTTACAGCCACTTTGGAGCCACTCAGATGTAATATTTGCTCCAGAGTACATTCCTGTGGGCATCTTGACCTACACCTAAACTTAAGTATAGTATAATATGGCACTTTGGTGTTGATTCTAGTTTCCGTTGTTGTTTTTGGAGGGATGCAGAAAATTCTATTTGAGCAGCACCAAGCCAAATTGGTTTTGTTTAAATTATTTGCAAGAGTTGTATATTTTCTTGTTTCAGCTTTAAGTCTCAGATGTTGCTTAAACTGGAAAATTGTCATATTTTATGGGTAAGAAAGAAACAGTTCAGAGCAGTTTGCATTGAGTCATTGTGTCACGCATCAGATTCTCATTTGGTCACGAATCAGATTCTTGGACTACAGATGGGCACTGCGAACATCTGCATCACACTGGTTGTTGGTTCAGTTCAATTCCAACATGTACAGCCTACCATGTGCAATGAACGTCCTGCCAATGAAAAAGCCAATACCTCAGGTACATATGAGTTCTGGGCAGGTCAGATGGCATGTTCTCTGATGTGCAGTCTGCCCGACATGCGCAGTCAGAAAAGGAAAGAAAATTTGTTTCCAAGATCTTCATTATAATGTATGTATTAATATATACAAACCATTGACTAATTGGATTCATATTTCAATGCAGAAGTGACTTGCAATGCATTTAATCATCTTCTACAACTCTTGCAGATTGACATCTTATAAAAAAGCTTTACCCAAAAAATCCTAAATGTGCAGCTTACTATTTTGAACCCTTGTCCCTGCTACTCTTTTAATTTAAAGTAATTTTCCAGATTTACCTTTTGGATATAAGTTACTATCTTATAAGTCTCTAATTAGATTCCCTCTAATGGATTTTCCCCGTGATTTTATATTTAATTGAGAACAGTCAGGCTCAATAAAGAAAACCTACTCATAATACTCTTACATAAGTTTGTTTTAAAAAACGAAATCTCATTTTAGCAGACAACTTTGTTACTGTATCCCATAATCCCTTCACTGCCAGAAACAAATACTTGGGAATAAAGCACTATCTACAACTAGTCAACTCTGTACTATGTGTGCCAGCATAGCATTTTGATAAAAACATAAACTACTCATGGCAGCAGGCCTTAAAATTGGAAAAAGTGCTTTGAATTGACACTGATGTGTGCATTGTTTTGTAAGGAGATTGGTTCCACTTATTAGGACATAAATTGTTTATTAAAACATTCACAGAACATAATTTCAATTTTTAAATAGTTGCAATAAATTATTGTCCTGTGTTTCATTGCAGGATATGACAACTAAATGTTACTTACACTGCTGCAAAGTTTAACCTCTTCAAAAACAATGGCCTTGAAACTCGACGATGTTGCGGCCATTTAATTAAATGAGTGCCTCAGAGTTCAATATGGCTGTTGCCTTCTTTACGCTCATGCTGTGCCAGAGGCGTACTGCCCACCATATTAATTAGGGCTGCTCAGTGGACATCCAGAGGGCATGCCTGGCATTTGCCCCTTTGCTGAATTGGACTGTAAATGGTTGCCATGCAGGTTATAATCAATTTCTTCAGCTGCTGGAGGCTTCCACCTGAAAAGTAAGTTAAAATTTTCTTAGCAACAAAATACTGTGGATGCTGAAAATCTGAAATAAATATAGAAACTGTTGGAAAGCTTAGCAGGCCTGGCAGCATCTGTGGAGGGAGAAACTGGGTTAATGTTTTGAGTCTGCAAAGAAGCGCCATATTTGACTCAAAACATTAAGTTTGTTTCTCACTTTCCAGGTGCTGCCAGACCCACTGGGTATTTCCAGTGTTTTCTGCTTTTATTCAGATTTCCAATAGCCGCAGTATTTTCTTTTTATTTAAGGAATGTTGAAATTAGATATACCTCCTTCCATTTTAAAGGTTGTTTTTTAAAAATTCATCACTATTCCTTAGTTGAAGGAAGGACAGGCCACCAGACTTGGTTTCTGCCAATGCAAGCACTCAGCCAGCCATTCAGAGACGCACAAGCTGGCTGCAATCTTGACCCATTTTTGTGGAAAAATGTCTCCCCCATTGACATATGAAACCCTACAAAACAGCATTGAGGAAACTTGGATACTCATGGCATCATGTTTCAAGGGAGATTCCCATTTCTCTTCAGCAGAAATCTGCAGAGCTGAATCCCTTCCTTTTTACAATGGGAAAGACTTCTACAACAACCAGAGGCGTGAGTGGAATAGCAACACTAAATAAAGTGAAAAGAAGAGAACACAGAGGTTGCTTGTCTCATATTTCAGACTCAGTAACAGTGCCGTTGATTTTCACTCATTTGAAATTTACAGTGGGTATATGCCAAAGGCAGAAACATGGTGGCGCAGATAGAACATGCCTCATGTGAAAAGTTGCCTCCGCTACAGTCTTGATCTTGAAATATAGGGTGACATGGTGGTGCAATGGCTAGCACTGTGGCCTCAAGCCGCTGAGGACCCGGGTTCGATCCTGGTCCCGGGTCACTGCCCATGTGGAGATTGCACATTCTCCCGATGTCTGCGTGTGTCTCACCCCCACAACCCAAAAATATGTGTAGGATAGATGGATTGGCCATGCTAAATTACCCCTTAATTGGAAAGAAAATTGGGTATTCTAAATTTATTTTTAAAAATATTTTTTTAAAGCACTGCAGCCTACGGCGCTGAGGGCCTGGGTTCGAATCCCAGCCCTGGGACACTGCCTGTGTAGAGTTTGCACGTTCTCCCCGTGTCTGCGTGGATTTCACCCCCACAACCCAAAGATGTGTACATTAGGTGGACTGGCCATGCTAAATTGCCCCTGAATTGGAAAAAAAAATAATTGGGTACTCTAAAAAAAAAATTTTTTTAATGATTGTTTCCAACAACTTTCCCATGACAGATGTCAAGTTAACTGGCCTATAGTTTCCTGTTAAAAAAAGATATATATATTTTTTAAAAAGATCTTGCAATATATATTCATACTGCATTTCCACTATTCAGTGTAACCATTGAACTATAATCAAATGTGATTTTTAAAAAAATAACCATTTAGATCTTTTTTCTTTCTGATGATGAACAACTGAAGATATTTACAAAAAGGTTACCAGATTGTTACCCAGTACCTGAAACTAATTTTGGGGGTAGATTTCTTATAGTATTACAGAGGATGTTCAATAACCAGCACATTTTTTGTAAAACCAGTGTATATTTATAAACATTTAATGCATATGAGTTACAGAATGCAGGTAAATAAGCAAATGTGTCATTTTGTATTGTATCATCTCCTGCATACAGTAAACTTATTTATTACCACTGTCTTCTCCACACAGCAGAGAATTCAAGTGCAACATATTAACTAGTGTTTCATCTCTACACAAGTACTCACTTTTGATCTTATGAATAAACATATTCTCACCTCATATTTTACATTTTACTTAACTGAGTGAATAAGTTGCATTTGGGACAGAGCTCAAAATTAAATGCCATTTGCTTAGCCTTGGGCCAGTATATTTAGCAACAGATTAGTGACAGTGGGAATGTGACTGAATAAAAGGGCAAAGGAACACATCTTGAGGATGATCTAAGATTGTACTTGCATATCTTGGAAGCTTCTCATACCAGCTTTTTCTCATTACAATTGTCTCCCATACACAAACCTCAAAGCATGGACACATTAAAAAAAAAAAATTCTAGAATTATGGCAGACCTCAGTCTTCAGCTCTGGACTATTCTGTTTCATCAAGTACTTTGCCTTATGCCTAGGGTCCAGCATTAACTAGGTCTACTTACCTTGGAGAACTCCAGTTGGCTACAGACAGAATTTATTTGATCCAGAAAAAATGCCGTTGGCATAAATTCTGATCTGTTAGTTCCAAGTTAGGCTTTACTGGACACATCATTTCACAATGTCTGTATGTTTTTGCATAGTTTCCATGTCAACCACAAGCAAATGATGCAACTTCAGCTTACTTAAGAATTATTGTGTGACAACATTTACCGGTTCACCTAATAATTAATATTTTAATAACTTTCATGTTTCACGTAAGAATTAGGGGACCCTCTTCTCCAAAAGAATTATCCTGCAGCAACAATTGAGAACTTTTATTAATCTAGCATTAATTCTAAGCACGCTAACATTTGGAAGGTGAAACTAAAATGCAATGAAAGTAAATTTACTGGCAGAATTCTATTTGCTTTACTATATCAACAACAATGTTTTAAAAATCCACCTTTTGGTATTTTGTTTGACTGTCATGAATTGGAAATTTCACTGATGAATAAATTTGTATGCCTAATTGTCGTCCTTTTCATTGCATGTATGTGTTAGTATGATATAAGTTAGAAGGATCACGGGGGGGAATGATGGGAGGAATGATCTTGTATGTTACATTTAAAGCAGATAATTAAAATAAAAGAGTGCTTGAGAAGTTCCAAAGAAAAGTGGTGATGAGCCTTTGGGATCCCAGGTACCACTGTATTAACTTAAACCTTCAAGGCGGAATGAATTTTGACAACAGATCGTTAACTATACTCTAAGAAATTGCATTATAATGGATGAAGAAGGCAAAGTACAGTACATAAAATTAATGGGGATCACATGACATGAGCTCCTGCTCCCTTATCCATGTGAGATTGTGGTATAGAGGAAGTGGTACGTGGGAGGTCAGAATGCACAGAGCTGTAAGTGACAGGAATGATATTCATAATCACCAAGTCTGACCTAGATTTTAATCTGACTTAAAGAAATGGAGTTATATTAATTTTCAGGAATTATATTAATATAGGCCACATTTTAAACCAATATGAAGGGTTGCCATTCTAACTGCCTGTAGTATATTTGGAGAAGAACAAATAGAATTCTGCTCACTTTATTTTCAGTTTTGTTAATGTTCGATTAACGCAGTTATATATTTAGAATCTGGGCAAACAGATTTTGGACTTGGATAAGCAAAATATGCACAATGTACAGGTGGTCAAAAAGGTTTAACATCGGGTACTGTAAATGTTGTTTTGCTCTTCAGTTTTCTAATACCAAGCCTTTCATTGTATTGCATGGACTGTCCAGAACTTTAAAAACGAGCCCTTTTCTAATCCAGCCAGAAAATACAGTTCCAAAAGTATTGCCATGTATGCCCCAAGTGTACTTGCAATGGGATGGGTGTCCAGTCTGCTGCTGACCATTTCCAAACCAAATAAACGTCAACATCTGTTCAACATTCAGAACCAGAGGCACAACGGTGGGAGAATGCTTACTCAGCATTACTGTTTTTGATGCTAAAGGTATGTATGTGCGATTCCTAAATTTCAGTCTGTTTCATCCAGGCGTTTGCTTTTGACGGCGATTGACCATTTCACCTGAAAAAATGCAGAGAATCCCACGGGAGAAAATTAGCGATCAGAAGCTTCAACCTTTGCGCAATTTGAATCGTTCCACTATCACACCAAACATTTCAGCTACAATGTTCATGTTGCAGGAGGAAGTCTCAAAAGGGAAAAAGTGTGCTTTGCATCCCCCCAAAAAACCTTGCCCCATTTGTAGAAGGCATGCTGCAATCAATCGCAAGAGAAGGTCCTTTAAGCGAGATGCTTCCAAAATCAACGAGAGATCTTTCACTCATCTGTTGTGTGGTGGTCAACTTGCTGGAGACATGAGAAGGCGGTTTGTTTTCTGCTTGCTCGGCTGCGATGGGCGTCAGTTGGAGATACAGCTCTTCAGGGTGTTGTAGTTGATTGCTGACAGTTTGCGTAAACAAAATAGTCAATATTGGGGTACTTAAAAGCAGCAAGCTCCCGAATCAAATGGCTGTCGACTTGCTGGTAACAGTACTGGTGGCTCTTGCAGTGGGTTATCAGCCAAGGTCCTGCAGAGAGCAAGTTTTTCAAGCGATTACATTATTGTTCTCACCATTTTTTGCTCGAGCTGTCAAACAGTTCAAAAAGCAGGGAGCTGGGCGACAGGTTTGCAGTCAGTCAGGTGCAATGGCGGGAAGGGGGCGGCGGCTGGGCTTGCGCCGGCCCCGCTGTGACTGTCTGTCCCTCCTCCTGCCCCAGGCCAGGGGGACGGGAGTCAGAGGGAGAGGCACTGGCCGCGGGGGGGGGGGGGGGGACTCGGTCCTTCCTCACTCCCTTCAGAAGGCTCCTATCTCGGTGCCCCAGGGTCTGTAAGGTTTGCCGCCCGCGCTGCCGCTGGCCTGCGGGACGGCAGCGATGCCCGGCGGGCTGAGGGCTACGCCGCCCGGCGTCAGCACAGCGGCTGCGGCGGGGAAGGTGCCCAGGGACAGCGGGAAGGTGTGGGCGGCGGCGGCCGCGGCGTGCACGGTGGCGGAGAGGGAGAGGAGGGAGGTGGAGAGCGGGGCTATGCGGCCGATCATGCCGGCCCCGCCGCCCGGGTGAGCCGCGGCCGCCGCCGCCAGGGTGGCAGTGAGCAGGGCAGAGCCTCCTGCTGGAGCCGGGACCGCGGTACCTGCTGGGTGCAGCTCGGAGGCCGAGGCCAGCAGCCTGTCGCTGGAGAGCCCGTGATGATGCAGCAAGGCGGAGGGTAGCTGGTGGAAAGCGGCGGCCCAGTGCTGCTGGTGAGGCTGCTGCTGCTGCTGGGAGTGCTGGAGCCTCTGCTGCTGCTGGTGATGGTGGTGGTGGTGGTGATGGTGGTGATGAGCCACTGACGAGGTCATGACTGCCGCTTCCCGTTGAGAGGCGTAAGTGTTGAGGTGAGAGACCAGGCGGAGCCGCAGAGGGTCCGAGGTGTCCAGCCCTTCCACCGAGCTCAGGTACCGGGCCACCTCAGCCAGGCACTCCCGGAAACCGATACTCATGAAGTCCATGGCGAGGGCGTGAGCGTCCAGAAACCCTGCAGAGCGAAACATAACCGGGAGAGCCAGTTAAAGGGATGCAGTCCAAGGGAGACTCGGAATATTGTACACATGCACTGTTAATATGAGAGTAACATTGCTAATATCCCAAAGCTTGGACAACAGCATTGAGGGTTGCAAGTTGGCGGGCGGGCGGGGGGGGGATGCTGGTTTGCGAACATTTAGCGGTTCAATTTAAAGCGTGCATTCATTGATTTTATTGATCACCTTTTGGGTGCAGCGCCAGCGGCAAGTATTTGTAAATAAATTCTATCTGACCATTTAAACATTCACATCTCGCTGCGACGGTGAGCTGAAGGGTGAAATAGGTTAAAGCCATTGAATTATTTGCAGCAAATCGTCTCTTGCTGGGCGGGCGGAGAAGGAAGGGTCTGTTCTGGATCTTGGACAGATGGATTCGCGGTGAGACAGCTCTGTGCCTCCCCGTGTGAACATTAGATGGCAGCGCGGAGACATTACTGGAAGGGCCCTGTTGGTGTAGCTGTGTTTGTTTTGTTTCCCTGGGCAGGTCTGACTGCTTTCGGCGAGCGAGTGAGAGAGAGAGAGAAAAAAAGCCCAAACAATCTCCGCATGCGGCTCCCTGGTTTCACAAAGCACTCGCTCCCGCAGTGTTAGGAAAGCAAACAGAAGCCGGGGTCAAGTGCTGCCTTTGTCCCGCCGGCTCTTTCCCACGAGCTCAATGATGCTATTAGCATTTGCACTGCTCTCAGCCCGGGCCCGCCCACAATTGTCAATGTGATGTTTGCTTAGGGCTCCCTCTTCAAATCGCCTCTGAAGAGACGCTCAATTAACTCCTTACCTTTACCTCCGGTCGCCCGAAGCATCTTTAAATGGTCCACTGTCATCTGAAGTATTTCCGCTTTCTCCAACTTGGCCGAACCCTTGAGAAAGCAAGAACATTGTAGCAATGATTCTGCCCAACTCTCTTTCACATCTAAAATCTGGCGATGTTAGCATTGTCCTCAAACGGTCAGTGCAGTATTTAATTTCAGATCCGCAGCGGAGGTAGTGTAACACCGCGTCACTGATTAAACCATTATCAATGTATAATCAGTTTATGGCTTTTATACGGTGGCGGTTGCAAGTAACATTTTGAAAGCTTTTTTGACGAATCGAGCACACACACACACAAAAATGACCATCGAGTACCTGTTTCTCAAAAGCAGTTGGGACTAGTCGACGCAGCTCTGACAAACTATTGTTGATACGATCTCTTCGTCTCTTCTCAATAATCTAGGAGACAGTGAGTTGTACAGTCATGGGCAGGTTAAATATTTTCAGCAATAATGGTGTGCAGTGATAGATAAAGCAAGAACTCACCCCTCTTCTTTTCTTTCTGGCCATAATTTGGGAGGTTGTACACGGGGAGCCAGCTCTTATGAGTGCATTGTTTCCCTGGCTGTTGAAACAAAAAGTCGGCATCGTCAGTCTAATTCTCGTTCTAGACGAACCAAAAGTAACGCAGTAATAGGAGTTAACAGGTGTCACACAAGTACGCGCTGTACTGAGTTGTAAACGACCCCTAAACTCACCCTCCGTAGTTACTTTCGCTTCCTACGTCTATCGTTTCATCAATATCGCTATCTGAAGAGCTCTCTTCACAAGGGCGCTTCATTGCCGCGGGAGCGGAAGAAATCTCTGCAGTTGTCGGCGCTTTGGATTTTCAAGAGGGGTCTTTGAGCTCAAACCACAGATCCAGCGCGCTGCTGGCAGCCTGAACTCAGTCTAATGCTCTTTCCCACGGTATAAGCTATATCAATGTTGCAATGTGTGGCTCTGCTCTCCACCTCCCCCCCCCCCCCCCCCCCCCCCCCAGCTCTGAGTGACAGGCCGCCCAAAGGAGCCTCCTTCTCCATTGGTGGAAACATAGGATGACGTTCCCTCCGTACGTCAAACACGCGGGTCGAGGAAAGCGTGGGAAACTGAGTACAGAGCTCACTGCAAAAGGAATGGGCTGTTAGAGAACTGCCAAACTGGGAGGGGAAACAGCTCCCTGTCATGCTCACAGATGTTGCAGCGTGTGCATTCAAAGTTGTGGCACCTCTTTTATAAGTATGCGTTTATACTTTTAATTGACAGTTCATGCATCGCCATCTTCTAATCACCCAGCTTTTCCTTGGGAGATATCAATAATGAATGGACCTGGTCTATTCGTCTGCAGAAATGTGGCTTGGTATTTGGACTGGGTCCCCGGTTTAATTTTAGCGGTAGCTGGCCAAATGGAAAGGCCCCCGGAGTAGTGCGGGCCCCACTGTACTTTCCACCGCTCATAAAATACAATGGAACTGTTTGACGTCTTCAGATAAAAATTTTGGTTCAGTTTTCCTTTTATGAAATCACAGTTCTGTTCAGGCGGAATGTGAAGGAAACAACAGTTTAAAACGCGACCTCAGTATCAGTATCACAAGTATGAACCGGGCGTATATTCCACTCCATTCCAAGCCCCGGAGTCAAATCTCAGGCGCGATTGTAAACGCATATGTGTGTAGTATGTAAGCCAAGCTTGGCTGTTTAAAGTGTCTATAGACAGTGGGAGACAGAAGCACCCATTGATTTTCTCTTTTTTTTTAAAGAGCCGCTTTTGTACTTGGTGCATGGTTAAGCTGTGGTATAATCGTGTGAACAGAAACAGGACACTATTCTTCAGCACTTCCCCTGTAATTTGAACTTTCTGAATTACACGCTGTCTGCACAAGAGGTGGTTTGAAAAAAACATTACAGCACCCTCTGTACATACCTCCAGCCAAGGTGTTCTAGGCAATTTTTTTTAAAAAAAGAGGATAAAACAGAAGAGGTATTGTTGCTCAGTTTACAGACAGCCCGACTATTGTCAGAAACATGCCAACCATTTTATTTATATGCTAATTTATCTTGTTATTACTTTTTTATAAAACATGTTTAGAATATATACATCACTCAAAAGAAAAAAAAGTCGCGATAACCAACATTTCCAATGAATTGTTATAATTATTTGGTACACTTAACTTCGCCTTGTTTTGCAATGTTTAGATTGTCTTAAAACGTTGAAAAACATAAGTAACACCGACAATTCCAAAGTGGAACAAAAATCCCCCCACAGCGATGACTTGATGCACATATATTCATTGTATATTTCCATCATGTCTTCCTCTGGAATAGTCGATCCATATTTTTAAAAATCACATCACTCATCCTGACCTCATCTCTGTCCCAAGCTGGTGTGTTTTTGATGTCTGTATTTACTCGGTTTGTTGGAGTTCGGCACAGCTTCTGCATATGTGACTCTTCAAAGATATGTATCAGTGATGCAGATTGATCGGAACCTTTGGAAAATTACCTGAGCAAAAATATTTTTTAAAACACATTTGTCGAAGAATTAAGGAATGTTATCTGGCTACTAGTGAATGTTTAGGAAACAGTTCCCGTCGTGTAACTTGTCTTGGCTCTTTATGTATGCTTCGGAAGTGACCGCTCTGGCTGCAGTTATGTCTGAACAATGTAAAAACAACGTTTCAAAAACAAACAAGAAATTAATACCAATCGTTAAAATAGCAGTTCTCGCTGAAATGAGCTGTGCGCCAAAATACATTAAAGATTAAGAATTAACTTGTTTAAAGACAGTTTCGTGAAGCATATTGATATAACTACTTTTCTGATTTTAAATTACTGCAACTATGAACGATTTTGAAACTAAATCAATCGTGCTACATTTCCATCCATGTAACCTTGAGCTCGTTTGCTTCAAGCATAGTGAGAGCATTAGCTTTTAAAGATGAGGCTGTGTTTAATGCCAGGATATCGTGTCACTTCACGGATCAATACGCAGTGGAGTCAGGATCAAGAGATGTGTAATTTTTTTGACAGCAACCCCGGATCCAACCTGTTGACCTCGTGACATTTCGATAATATTTGAACGCAGTGGCGAGGACTGGGCTATCCGAATGTATGTGCTGTCTCTCAGCCCGAGGGTTGTATTGAATGTTGGGCATCTCCTGTGTTTGTCGTGCTGCTGCCACCTGTGAGGTGGAGGTTGGCCTATTTCACACCTCATTACTCTGCTGGTGTTTTGTGCAACACAACATTTACAGACAGCGGGAGGGCAGGTACCAAGCCGTTGTTTACGCAGCACTTGTATTTTCTTTTCGCGCGGAGGACTGCGAGTGGAAAAGCCTCTCACAGTTTTGTTACAGTATGATGTTTCGTTGTAGTTTTTAATTTCGAGCTAGGCACAATCCTGCATACATTAGCGCTATTTCTGTGAATGTTGATGCATCTGATCTGATAGCAAATAAAAGGATCAATAGTCGGTCATTAGAACTCAATTGGAAGGCAGTTAGTTTAAAAAATAATAGCGAGAAAAGCGATTTTCAAAAACTTACAACTGCAATCCCTTAAATATACCTGCTGGGATTTAGTACGATCTAAAAATAGATAAACATTTGTCATTTTTAAATAGATGAAATAACTCACTTCAAAAAATCGTCTACGTATTAAATATATACATAACTGAAGGACTTCGAAGATTGGACGGGGATTTTGCTTAGGTTAAACAATGTTCCGGTAATATTTCCTCCCAGTGATAAATGGCGGTGTTTAGGTACCAGGGTGTCCACAATTAAACGACGAGGGTCACACATTCGATAACAATGTTCTGACAAACTGTAATTCCTTAATTTCAAGATGTTACTCTTTTTCAGTGTGCCTGCATACATTTGTTTTAAATAATTACATTCAATGTCGGATGCACAATACTCCTCCCAGGCGATTATCTACGGTGCAATGTAAAAGCAGTCATCGGTTAATTCAGACAGTAGATAAAGGTTAATCAGGTGAAAACTACATTTAACAGTTTCTTTGTATTGCTATGTGTTAGGAAAACAATAGTAGATTAAAGGGATTTATATTCATATTGGTAAACATTAGAAATAATGTATAGTTTTAAATGGGTTTAATTTAATGTTTCTGTGTCTAGAAGGGTTACATTCGTGCTGGACAACGGTGTTTGTATGTGTGGGGTTGGTTTCAATTCCAACTGTGATTCTATTGTGCTTAGAGAGGGCTACAGAGTGAAGGGTAAATGAACCAGCAGTCGTTGCTTGTAAATTGGGGCCTTGTACAGTGGAGAATCTTTTAACTGTTTGTTTTACTAATTTGATTACAGTTAGAAATAGGAAGTGAGAGAGAAGGCAGCTCTCACAGATTTGCTAGAAGAAGTTAGCTTCAGAAGACTTAAGAGGGAACATCTATCTCAGCCTTGCGAGAGGGATAATTATCTTTATTATTGTCACAGGTAGGCTTACATTAACAGCGCAATGACGTTATTGTGAAAATCCCCTCGTCGCCGCACTGGCGCCTGTTCGGGTACACAGAGTGAGAATTCACAATGTCCAAGTCACCTAACAAGCACGTCTTTCGGGACTTGTGGGAGGAATCCGGAGCACCCGGAGGAAACCCGCGCAGAGACGGGAGAACGTGCAGACGCCATACAGTCTGTGACCCAAGTGGGAATCAAACCCAGGACCCTGGTGCTGTGAAGCAACAGTGCTAGCTACTGTGCCGCCTTACTAAGGAATAAAAGCCATTCTATGGAATAATGTAAATATCGCCATAGTCCCAGAGGACCATACGCAGGTCTCCGCTTTGAGAGCTGACTGGTGGTGATTTAACCTTAGGTTTACCACCTAAGTAAGGCAAGGGGTAAGATTGAGAAGGCGGGGCCTTCATGAATGACCTCAGCCTGCATGGGAATTGAACCCATGCTGTTAGCATTGTTCCGCATCATGAACCAGCCGTCCAGCCAACTAGATAACTAACCTCCACTATGCAGTGATGGTTCAGAAAACGGATGCTAGAAATCTAAAGTCCAGGTAGTTGAGGTAACTAGAGAAATTAAGAAAAGTTTCCAAGTTAATGGAACAGAGGAAACTGGGAACCAGAACCACAACAGATTACTGTTCAGTAAAGACACAGAGTTGAAAAAGCATTGGATCGTGAGAGGCCACAAAGATATCTGCTGTAGTGCTAAGGTTTGTTAAAAATTACATAAAGTCTGGGAGACATTTTTTGAAATAATTGTGGAAAACGGTGGCTGGACCTCAGAGTTTGTGTGAAAGTCGTTACGACAAAGGAAATCTGAAGGAAGAGGTGTGGAACCTGAAAGCAAAGCCTTGATGGAATCAGGGGCAGGAAAAACTAATTTAAAAGAAGATTTGAAAATATGACTTTTGAAAACATAATTTGAAATCACTTGTGTGGAAGCCGGAGTTCAGTGAGACAAGGTGATTCACAGTATAAGAATCATCTGGGGGGATTTTGAGGGGAAATCCATAGACATTCACTTGGGTTCAGAAAGGAGTGTGTCTTACCACAGTCATCTTGTGTGCTTAAAAGGGACTTTGTGTGATAATGAGACCATTGAAATTTAAGATGTACTTTGTAAATCTTGTTAATATTGCAATCTGTGTGTAATTGTTAAGCTAAGGGAGGAAGGAAAGGAGTATTGAATAATAATCCAACTTTTCATGCTTAATATATATTTTTTTCCTTTTAAAATAAATTAGCGATCACATGACTCTTCCTCCACCTTCTATTCAAAAAGTAAAAGTTACAGTCTTTTGAGCCAGGGTTCTATTCTGGGATCTTCCTGTTTATCAACTGGGATCATGATATATGCAATATTTAATCTTCATTAATCAGCATGGGACCTTTGATTTTCCCCGTTGGTGTATGCTCAACTATCACAACAAATATTAAATTTTATCCTGCATATATGGACCATTTACTTCCTAAGCATCTGAACAAAGTCAGTTATCCGAAAGAAGCATTATATATAGTTTTCCAAACTGCCCGAAAGCTGATTTACAACACAGACGATCTTCATTGAAAAATAAACGATTACACCACATAATATTTCAGCAATACTTTCACATTACAATTACATTCAGAGCAGGAGAAAAGTTACTGTTGCATTTGGCCAGAAACATTCGGCAAATTGCTCAAAATGAATTAGAATGGGATGACAAAATTGTATTCATTGATTATGAAACATAAGCTTGTACTGATCTACTCAATGTAAGATTATTACGGGGCAGCATGTGGTTAGCACTGGGACTGTGGCTCTGAGGACCCGGGTTCAAATCCCGGCCCTGGGTCACTGTCTGTGTGGAGTTTGCACATTCTCCCCATGTCTGTGTGGGGTTTATCCCCCCCCCCATCACAAAGATGTGCAGGTTAGGTGGACTGGCCACGCTAAATTGCCCCTTAATTGGAAAAAAATAATTGGGTACGCTAAATTTATTTAACAAAAATATAAGAATATTACTCAGGAAATATCAGTAAAGAGAAGAGGATGTGGTCATAAGCCTTTCATGATTGGACACCGGTTTATTGCTTTGCATTGAAAAGCCCCGCATGCATACAGTGCCACAAGCAAAAAGCTTAAGACATATTTATTTCAATAATTTTGAGCTTGCGAATCAAACATTTTAAGCATTTAATTATAAGCTTCTTTGGGATACACCAAGATCTGTAATGATACTTGCAACAAAACCCAATATTTCCAACCTTAACTGTCCATGAGCTAAAAGCTCAAAGACTTAACAAGAAAGAAATCGATGAGCACATACATTTTTCTCTCATCGTCACAAACCAAGTCATCACAAGATTTTTGGCCAAGATCAAGCGTCAGATCAAGTCCAAGACTAGGCGCAATGCCCTTTCTTGTCAGCTTGGATCCAGTATGCCTCTCTTGTGGGGACCATGAATTGGATTTAATTTGAATTTGTTTTTGGAGCAAGGAGATGGATTAAGGGCTTGCCCTGTTCACTCTGACACGTGATGTCAACAAAAGGCGCCTTAGTGTCAATGCATTTGGGGAGGGGGTTGTAATCAAAGTAAATTTAGCGTCATTTAAAAATAAAGTCTGGAAATATATTAATTTGGTACATATTTAGTGGTTGCCAGAATCGTTCTAATGGCCGTCTAAGAAATGGCCCTTTAAATAGCATTAGTATTTTGAAATCAGACTCTTGGTGTGAATTGGGAGCAAAGTGCTTGGATACGGCCGTTACTCATGGTAAGATTTGTAGTTAGGGTTCAGCGGTGGCCTCCGGTCGAGAAGACACGTGTTGCTGTTGACTGGTCACGGATTCTACAAAAGGCGACTGTTCCCAGAATAACTGTAACAATGACTGGCAATTACTGAGATCCCAGGGCAGTTCGGGAGTCAAGGTATCCTCCACCAGATCTGTCGCCAGCTCTTAAAAACAAAGCTTCGCAGTAACTTGAGGGTCAAATAATCTGACATCAAACGGCCTCTTCCCAGCGCTGATCAAAGCACGTGTTTACGGCTCACTGTAGTGTGTTGCGTTCCCAGTTTGAAATTGTAGGCCGTAGAACAACAAATTCATAGTCACGAGTACAGACAAAGCCGCGATAAAAATCAAGATGCAACCTCTATATGGGGGCAGTTAAGAAACGAGGAGCCGGCGCAGCATGCTGAGCTGCAGACTGAAATCAAGACGTGGAGCACGCCAACTTTCATGTTGAAAACTGAAGTAATTTAAAGAAGGCACTGCCGGAGACGAGAGCAGATGCAATTAGAATACAATATTTACATTTGTCAAGCATCTTGGTTACTTTAGCAGGTAGGAGCTATTTTATTGTCTAAAAAAGTTAAACAGCAAAATGCAAACCACGTAAAATATAATGACAAGGCGTTTGGCTATTCAATTTGTGCTTTGTATCAATGGATCTATTACCTGTGCAAATAAGTGAGATGTAAATGTTTACGGCGGGAACAATAAAAACATAACCGTATTATATTGTAAACTTGCCAATCGTTACACAGATCAAAATATTGGACTGCACTGTTTTTTTTAAAAGTGCGAAATAGAAGCGGTCATTACACTTCGATATATGAGAGAATTGAGTGTTTGTATTGAGTGATCAGTGTTTGCAGTAGTATTGTTGTGTTGCTGGAGTTCCGATGGAGAGTTTTGCAGCGCTGGGATCGGTGCCAGAGTCTTTCCTCTTTCCCACAGCTCCCCCTGACTGCAGTGTAACTCTATAGCCGTGTGAGCGCCGTGCAGAGCGTGCGCGTCACTCAGCGGGACCCGCCCAGCCAGGCCCTAGGTCAATCACAGAGCGCCGCACATGCATCTCAGAGCCATCAAAGGGCCGCTGTACAATGTACACGCACACAGCAACCCAACCAACTGCTGCA
This sequence comes from Scyliorhinus torazame, assembly GCF_047496885.1. NCBI lineage: Eukaryota > Metazoa > Chordata > Chondrichthyes > Carcharhiniformes > Scyliorhinidae > Scyliorhinus > Scyliorhinus torazame. The sequence goes on from NC_092710.1 coordinate 214,506,133, forward strand.
ACTCCCTTCGCCACGCACACAGCAACAGATCAGACTACTGTTGTGCAATATAATGGCACCCAGCAACACATTAAGCGACCATTGTAAAATGCAAATTCGCAGACCACATCCTTAAACTGCTGAACTACAATGAGCACCAGCTTTCGACTGCAGAAGGCACACACCCAGCCACATTGCTGTCATATAGCACGCAACAACTCGTTATATTTGTTAGACTGCACACCATGAACAGGGGGTGGGGTCAGGAGCAAGCTTCCACAGAAAACTTCGAATTTTAAACCTTTATTTGCTTCATTTTCCACACCTTGTTATATGTTTACCAGGATGTGGATTTATGTAGATGAGAGTACATCCCAAACTAGAATACTGAATCAGATGTGCTGTGGTAATTAGTTAAATGGAGTACCTGTAAGAAATACCACAATACCAATCATTTGCATTTAACGCAGTCCTTTTCACAGCCTCAGGATGTCCCAAATATTTTCGTGATATTGACTGAGATAAATGAAACACCAGCGTAATTCTGCTACTCTTCTTGATACAATGCTAATGAGTCATCGTACATCCGTCTAAAAATATTCAAGTCTCTTCCCGGTCAGGCAGCACCCGCAAGTCTGTGTGTGTGAGCTGGCGACTGACCACAAAACTTTCAGACAACTTAATAGCGTTGTTCGTACTGAGCAGGGACTGACACCAAGGCTTTTTGTTGAGCTTAGAAATGGCCCCTGATGATATTAGTACGTTATTTCTTTCGCGACTATTTGAACATAGTGCCTATGTTAAACCGCAGGGCAAAGTGGCATGTGCACACATTTAGAACAAGTGAGATAAGGGCTGATGTCAGGAAGCATTTCACACAAAATTGAAAAGCTAATTGGGTCAGGTATGTTCTATGTAATCTATGTAATCTATGTAAGGTAACAGGCAAAAGAATGGTGAAGTCATTCGAGAGCAAGCTGGATGTTGTGAAATAGGGATTGTGGTTTTCTGTGGGATGTTAACGTGGATGGGCCAATTGGCCTTCCTCATCTCTGCTTACTTTTGTGACCCTTGTGGTCTTTGTTAAAATAATATTAAAATTAATATCAGATGAACGCATTTAGCAGCAAATTCTAGGTTTTGGTCTCAAAGTGAAAAACAAATATGTCATAAATGTGGCATAAAATAGGTACTGATCACAATATCTTTTTAAAAAACAGATACATAGAAACCCCACAATGCAGAAGGAGGCCATTTGGCCCATCGGGTCAGCACCGACCCTCCAAAAGAGCACTCTACCTAGGTCTACTCTCCCCCTGTCCCCACAACCCCATGCATTGATCATGGCCAATCCACCTAACCTGCATATCTTTGGACTGTGGGAGGAAACCGGAGTACCCAGAGGATCTCCATGCAATAGGAGACACGGAGAACATGCAAACTCCTCACAGTCAGTCACCCAAGGCCAGAATCAAACCCTGATCCATAGCACTGTGAGGCAGTAGTGCTAACCACTGTGCTACCCACATCTGAGCCTAACAATATATTGTTTATTTGTCCTAATCTATGTCATTTGCCAGTTTGCAATTCTGGAGCCAGTGTCCGATAAACTGCTTTGGATTCGCCAAGGGGAGAGAAAACACCAAATTTCCATTTATTGGATTAGACCAGTTAGGCCAGAGTTAGAATATTGTGCAATAAAAATACTTTGAGGAACAGTCACATTGGCCTTGAAACTTTAACTCCATTTCTCTCTCGCAGATGCTGCCAGATCTGTTGCTTTTTACCAGCACTTTCTATTTTTAAAACATTTCAGATCTCCAGAATCTGCAGTGCTTTGCTTTTATTTTAGAATATTGTGTCCAGTTTTAAGCATATTCAGGAAAACTGTGCTTTAGGTGTCAAAAGGTTATACATGAGATTCACTGTTACAATAGTAAAAGCTTAGTTAAAAGATAGGTGCAGCTGATTAGTGCCCATAAAGGTGGTTGTGTGGAGGCAGAGTGCATGGCTGCCAAATGAGCAATTTGAACCTGTCTTTACTTCAGAAAAGGATGCTGCCAATGTCACAATAAAGAAGATAATAGAAAAATTGAATTGAGTGTAAAGAGATAAAGATGAAATACTTAAAATATAGGCAAAACTGTGAGTAGAAATGTCACCAATTCATATGGGATGCATTCGAGATTGCTTAGGGAAGTAAGGCGGGAAATGTGGAGGCTGTGGCCACAATATTCCAAACCTCCTCAGATATGTGAGTGGTGTTAGAGCAGTATTTTTCAAATTGTTTTTCCCGGAATCCACTTTTGCCAACCAGCTGACCATCGGGACCCACTCCGGCTGATCTTTGCGACCCACGCTGGCCAACCTTTGCGAAACGCGCCACATTCACGTACCTTTAATGTAAAAGGGGAGCCTGCTTGGGCCTCATCATCTCACTCCAATCAGGTTCACAAGAGGAGAGGGCAATGAGCATATCAAGAGCAGACCAGCCAGTTCCTTTGTGCTATCTTCACCTTTGTGTGAGCAGAAAATTGAACCTTGCACATGTTGGTCGTCGCGAAAGGCAAAAGCAACAAAATGCTTTACTCAGCACTGGATACTCCTGGGAGATGTTACTCCAGAATGCTGACACCGTCATGGACTTTTGACGAGTTGTTAATGTGCTGTCACAGACAAGGTACAGCAGCATAGTCTTTTCATTTGGGGTCAATTTTAAGTTAATAACTGACTCTGGGGTCTCAACCTCAAAAGGAATTTTTCACTCACCACTACTCTTAAAATCTGAAACTTTCCTCTCATTTGCCTCTTTGCATATAACGTACACGGGCTTTCCATCCTTATTTGCATTGGCACAATTGACAAATCCATACCTCAAGAAACCATCCTTACACTGCTTTGTTCCTGAGTTAAGTTTCTTCTTTGTCGGCTGTTAGCCAGAGGCCCTGGAGCTATGTACAGAGCTAAAGCTAACACTGCTCTGTCCTGACCTGGACTCTCCTCAGCAGCTTTTTCCAGCACATTCAGATGTGAGATACCGTACAGTAGGTGGACTGTCTATTTGTGTCTCTGGCCGTTTCTTACTTGTAAGTAAATTATTCACTTTTACAGTCCTCTTGCCTTGCTTGCCAGCTACCAGAAAATGGAAGAAGCTCTCCTCTGTTATTTGGTGCCAAAAGCACGTACATAGTGGGTTTTTGACGCCAAATGTATGTGCAGGGCATGTGACCTGCTCACTGCTGCCGCTTTTGGCTGGTAGACGGCACTCAACCTAATTTTGACTTATTGAAATGGTTGCCATTCATAATAAAAATGCTGGTAGCTGATGTTGGGTGCTTCTCCCGTGATTGGGACTGCTGCGAGAAGACTGCGACCGGTCGCTCTGTGACCCTCACGACACCAGCCCGTGACCCGCCCTGCTGCACACTTTAAAAAACTCTGTGCTAGAGGACTGGGTGATTGCAAATAAATCTATTATGTACTTGGTCATATATCTTTTAAAGGTTCATAGGTACAATATGAACCAGATGACAATTGTCCCTGTCTGTTACTTCATTAAAGGACTCAAACAATTGAGTCAAACACAATTTGCCATTACAGATCTGTGCTGTGTTTCATTAATTACATAATTTTTTTCCACATGATACAAATTATTTTGTCCCATACTAATGTCTCCAAGACCTCCCCCAGCACTGATATTAGGCTGACTGGACTACAGTTGCTGGATTTATGTGCTTTTGGCACCAAATCACATCATGGACGATTGTCGTCTGGTTCATATTGTGCCAATGAACCTTTAAAAGATATATGACCAAGTACATAATAGTTTATTTGAAAATTGAAGCCCATGGGATTAAAGGGCAGTGGCTATGCGGATATTGACGAAGGAACAAAATCAAAGGGTGGTGAACCTCCTCAGGAAATTGACCAGGATTGTGGCTTAGGCAGGCATTAGAAAGATTTCTTCCTTCCAAAGTTCTGATAGTGTAGGGACATCAAAAAAATATCTACTCTGATTTTTATGTTTGGGGTTTGCATTTTAGAGCCTGACATCTAGTTTTTACTGCATGGCATCTGCTTTTTAGTGAATGGAAATACAGTTTTGAGTGTATCTGTTGTTATTACACAGGTTAATGAAATAATTTGCATTATGTGGTACCTTTCATAACTGTAGGCCATCCCAAAGTACTTTAAAACAGTTAAGTACTTTTGAAGTGTAGTCATTATTGTTTTATAGAAAATGCAGCAGTCAATTTATATGCAGCAAGCTCCCCACAAACAACAATAATTAATAGACAATTTGTTTTTTTTAGTAATGTTGACTGGATATTGAGCAGGGCAATATGGATAACTGTCCTTCTCTTTTTCAAAATATCACTATTGAATATTTTATATAAGCCTGTGAAGGTTGTCATGAGAATGTCGCTTGAAGACATGTTTGGCTGCTCATGTTACTGCAGTGATGTCAGAGTGTGGGTAGAGCTGGGCTGTCTGTCAGTTTTTACTTTCGTTTTAGGCTGTTTGCTGCAGGGTGTGTTTTAGTTTTGTTTTCAGTGTGGGAGCTGAAGCCAGACTGAGCAGCTGTACTGTTGATCTCTTTGCCATGAAAAGACTATCTCTTCATCATTTGGTGAATTCAGAATTGTAAATGTTTTCAGTAGTGACTTTAACCTGATGTGCTTCTGTTAAAAGGTTTCTTTTGTAAGTCTTCTGGATGTTAAAAGGACAGCGTAAGCATTACTTAGTGTTGTATTCTTTGGGGGCTGTATTTGAATTGATGGTTGTTAAGATGTTCACTGTATGTTTTAAAAAGGTTAACTTGAGTTCATAGAATAAACATTGTTTTGCTTTGAAAAATACTTTTCCATTTCTGCTGTACCACACCTATAGAGTGGGCCGTGTGCTCCCCATACCACAATCTATTCAAAGTTGTGGGTCAGGTGAACTCCTTGATACACTTTGGGGTTCTCTAAACCCTGGCCCATAACAAGGTTGACAGAACATTGGTTTAATATTTCACTTGAAAGAGTTATATAGAATGCAGTAGTATAGTAGTGTATAGGTAATCCTTCATTTACTTTTAGTTTGTGTTTAATATTGGTTGGGAGGAGGGAGAGTGGTGCTATGGATGGGTGTTGATATTTTAATGTTTGTGAGCTGCATTGCCATCAGCGCTTGGAGCAGCCAAACATTGATTTTGTTAGATATTGGGGCAGCGGAATTGGCAAATCTACTTGGCAAATCACCCCAAATCTACATGGAAAAGGGGCTTAATGCTGTCATACACACTGTGTGTTTTCTGTATATGTAACATTTGCTAGAAACCAGCTTGGAGCAATAAGCATAATTTGCTGAAGACAGCTCTTCCTGAGCATGCCCAGGTAGGTGAATCATACTCTGTAAATGTGCATCCTGGGATAATCAGACCCTGGAATAATCATCAGTGTGGATGTAACACTTCATTTGTTGTCACATCTCCAATTAATGTCTGTCATTAATTGTTTTTCTCACATACATTTGGCTGTGCTATAGGAATCTCCATAGGAATTCCTATTCTCAGCACTTTACTGGAAGTTCAATTGCAATGAAACTTCATAGAATCATAGGATTCCTACAGTCCAGAAGGAGGCCAGTCGGCTTATCGAGTCTGCACCGTCCCTCTGAAATAGCACCTTACCAGGCCCACTTCCCCGTCCCAGCCCCGTAACTTTATCTACCATTTCTTTGACACTAAGGGGCAATTTAGCATGGTCAATGCACCTAACCTGCACAGTTTTGGACTGTGGGAAGAAAACGGAGCACCTGGAGGAAACCCACCCAGACACAGGGAGAAAGTACAAATACCAATCAGTCACCTGAAGCCCGAATTGAACCCGGGTCCTCGTGCTATGAGGCAGTAGTGCTAACCATTGTGCCACTGTGCTACCTCATGGGTTGTTCTGGTGAATCTCCGCTCATCCAATCACATCTGGTATTATCTACCAGAAGTGATATTGAGTGTATAATGCATCTATCAAAACATTAAAAAAATATATAAATTTAGAGCATCCAATTCGTTTTTTCCAATTAAGGGGCAATTTAGTGTGGCCAAACCAGCTAGCCAGCACATCTTTGGGTTGTGGGGGTGAAACCCACTCAAACACGGGGAGAATGTGCAAACGCCACACGGACAGTCACCCAGAGTCGGGATTGAACCTGGGACCTCGGCGCCGTGAGTCAGCAATGCCAATCACTGCGCCACCGTGCTGCCTGTATCTATCCAAACATGGAAAATAATGAAACATTTAAAAATTCAGTCAGCATCTATGGAGAGAACAGATATGTTAGATGCGGACCGTTAATTTACATGCTGCCTCTTGGGCAACAACATCCAAAGACATGAAATTGAATTTTATGGGGCACCATGGATTTGTCCCATGGCTAAAGAGTCATGGGTGAGCCTGCCATGATCTTGTGGGTTGCCACACACCAATCTAAAACTGGGAGCAGCGCTAATTGCTTTAACGCAAGGCATCCACCCCAATCTCTTGAGGAAGTCCTGCCTTAGGGAGAAGCTGGTCAATTTGCTAGTTCTGTAGTCCCAGCAGCCCCAAATGGACATGGTGTCCATTCTAGAGGCTACATGGGAATTCCATCATGCTGTGGAGCCCAGTTAAGACCAGGTCAGGGGTCTCAGAGAAGTAGGTGAGGGGATGAGGACTGGGCTCAAGAAGCAAGGGACAGGATTAAAAGGGGGGATGACAAGGTGGAGGAGTGTTTTTGATGGGTCATAGGGGCTCATGTTGCCTGATAGTAGCCTACACAGCTAAAGCTGCCAGGCTTCCTGCATGGTGTGGGTCTGGCCCCACTATGGGTAAAATAAAGATTGTGGTGGAAATAGGCCCTTAAGGACCATTAATTGACTACTTCACAATGTCAAACTGCTCAAAGTCAGGTGAGTTGCCTGACCCAACCGTCGCATCTCATAATACTTCATATAGGTTGGTGGTTGTCGGGTAGGCAGCAGGCAGACCGGCCGTTGGATTTTAGAAGTCTCCATGCCACCTTCAAATTCGCTAGTAGGGGAGTATGAAATCCAGCCCATGGGGCCAAGCTCCTCCTGTATCAAATGATTGCACTACCTCTGTGAACACTGCATTGCCTTTTTGCTGTCAGCCTAGTTTTTCAACTCGATGTGGAGATGCCGGCGTTGGACTGGGGTGAGCACAGTAAGAAGTCTTACAACACCAGGTTAAAGCCCAACAGGTTTGTTTCGAATCACGAGCTTTCGGAGCACTGCTCCTCCCTCAGGTGAATTAAGAGGTGGGTTCCAGTAACATATATATAGACAAAGCCAAAGATGTAAGGCGATACTTTGAATGCGAGTCTTTGCAGGTAATTACACGTGAGAACACCGCCCATCAGGTATGTGGTACATATTCGTACGACTCGGCCAATGTTGACTACCTCATACACTGCAGGAAAGGATGTCCCGAAGCGTGGTACATTGGTGAGACCATGCAGGCGCTACAACAACGGATGAATGGACATCGCGCGACAGTTGCCAGGCAAGCATGTTCCCTTCCAGTCGGGGAACACTTTAGCAGTCAAGGGCATTCAGCCTCTGACCTTCGGGTAAGCGTTCTCCAAGGCGGCCTTCAGGACGCGTGACAACGCAGAATCGCTGAGCAGAAACATATAGCCAAGTTCCGCACACATGAGTACAGCCTCAATTGGGACCTTGGATTCATGTCGCATTATATTCACCCCCCCACCATCTGGCCTGGGCTTGCAAAATCCTACCAACTGTCCTGGCTTGAGACAATTCACACCTCGTTAACCTGTGATTATCCCTCTCTCCAGTTGCTCCGCCTGAACCTGTAGACTTAATTACCTGCAAAGACTTGCATTCAAAGTATCGTCTTGCATCTTTGACTTTGTCTGTATATATGTTTCTGGAACCCATCTCTTCATTCACCTGAGGAAGGAGCAGTGCTCCGAAAGCTCGTGATTCAAAACAAACTTGTTGGACTTTAACCTGGTGTTGTAAGACTTCTTACTAGTTTTTCAACTAGATGAACTACAATTTCCTCCAGTTAAACATTTCAAAGACCAAAGTAATTATCTTTGTTTCTCCTTTGCAAACTCATTCCATCAATTTCTTTCTGCTCCCTAGCCATTGTCTCAGGTTGATTTAAACTGTCCTCTATTTTTGTATTGTTTTATACCTCAAGCTGAATTACTAATCCCATGTCCTCTTCACCTCAACAATAGAAACCCCCATCTCAGCCCATCTCCTATTGAAATCCTCATGTCTGCCTTTGTTACCTATACCTGAATCCTTGTGGAGTTTTGCCCATGGTGAAGCCTGTTGTCAGCAGAGTCATTTGACTGCTCTCAGTTTTCCCTTTCACCCATTTGAAACTTTTTTTTTGCCTTTCTAGGCCAGCCAGATCAATACATCAAAGAGAATCTTGTTGTCTGAAACTTATGAATGTTTGACTGACAGTGTCTGGTGCAGTTATTGCTTACATCGTTTTTATTTAATATGTATACAAGCAAACTGATAATGTTAAAATGTAATTAAGTTCAGGTTTCCAACACTATCTATCATCTATGTTCTCCACTACAATACGAGGTAGACATAACACTACCAAAAACAGATTAGTTGACTATTTATCTCATTGTCGTTTCTGCAACCTTCCATTGTGCAAATTTGCTGCCAGATTTATCTACACATCAACAGTGACTACACTTCAATGATCTATTGTAATTCAAAGCTTTATTCCCTGATATAATTCAAAGTTCTTTCTTTAATGAATATCAATGAAGCCCTCAAGAAAGGATTACAATAACAAAGTGATGAAGCGAAGGTATTTCTGAGCAGAACATGAGATCCGTGTTATGGGTGAAATCTTGATGTACAAGTTTCATGCAGCCAGCTGCAATCCAAATCCCAGGACTTGCTGAAGCCAGGCTGCAATATAAAAGCAGAAAATGCATGGTTCACATAAACATCCAACAAAACAAAGTAATATGTTTTCCCTGGCCATCAAAGCAAATCACGGCAAGTTTGCTTTCAGTTTTCAGCTGGCTGCGCAAGTCCATATCTGAAAGTGGCATCACCAGTACAGATCTTAATACAATATAAACAGCCTTTAACAGCAGGAAACAGAGGAGCACCAAGGCAGTGAAAAACTGGCTCCGAAAATTTCGCCAGAGAAAAAGCTATTTGGTGCACAATATGTGGTTAATAGCAGAACATGCACAATTCATCTTTAATTTCCTTCCCACCCCTACTCCTGTGTCAACCCCCCCGTCGCCTCCCGCCCCCTCACCCAACAACATGCAGTCACTACATTTAATCCCCTGAGGGAATAAATACCAAATTCTTAAATGAGGCTCTGGAATAGCCATCCATCTCAATTTTGGCATGAAGCCAACTGAAACCATATTCTCAATCTCCACCCCACCCCCTCCCAATCCAACCCCTGCCACCCTCCCACCCTCAGGTGAGTTAGTCCTGAGGCTGTGACTGCACTCTATTTATCTAGTACCTTTTTGAAAGAGTGAATCAAATCTGCATTAATTGTTCCTCCTGGAAGTCTGTTCCTCAAATCCATGACAATATGGGGTAAAAAGGTATCTTCCAATTCGCTGTTCTATATTTCTGTGCTTCTCATATTTTAGAATGTAGTCTTACTGCTACTGTCATGTTGATACAGAATGTTTTTGGGCATGCAAAGCCCAAATTGGCAGTATAACCTGTTAGTTAGTTCCTAATCTGTCTCTCAAGTGACTCCCTCAGGAAACAATCTCACACTGGCTTGACTTTACATCATGTACAGTAAACTTTATTATTGTATTTTCCAAGCAGTCACATTTCAGATGCTTGATTATAAAAGGACTGTTGAAAGGAATTTAATTGAGTCCAGTTAAATCTGATCAGATATTCACAGAATTTACAGTGCAGAAGGAGGCCATTCGGCCCATCGAGTCTGCACAGGCCCTTGGAAAGAGCACCCCACCCAAGCCCACACCCCCATCCTATCCCCACATATGCCTTGCAGCTATTGAGGTGGCATGTTCATAAGAGGCAAATGGCTGTACTGATAGCAACACACAAGTTCCTACTTCATGAGGATAGATTGTTAATGTGAATAGTAGCAGCCAAAAACTTCCTTCAACATGATATTGCAGTGGAAAGTATAGCTGACGGTTATATGTGGAAACCTGAAGTTAATTAAATTTCAAAGTTTTCAAAGTTTACTAATATATAAAATGGGGGCTGGTTTAGTTCACTTGGCTAGACGGATAACGTTCTTAGCCATTATATGCTGGTTTGTGATACAGAGCAAGGCCAGGAGCGCGGGTTCAATTCCCTTGCGGGCTGAGGTTATGCATCAACCTTGCCCATGCCAGGTTAAGTCACCACCAGTCAGTTCTCCCCCTCAAAGGGGAAAGCAGCCTATGGTCACCTGGGACTATGGCAACTTGAACTTTACCAATATAGAAAACCATGTAAACAAGAAATGCACCAGACACTTGTCAGCCAAGCATTCATAAGCAGGGTGGCGAAAAATCCTAAATTTGCAGAAGTCTCAATTTTATATGAATATAGAGAGCAAATCTCTGGTATCCTATCGAGGCAACAATCTCTATCACATAAATTCTACAATTTGCAAAGTTCCCCATGTTAGAATCATAGAATTATAGAAAGATTACAGCACGGAAGGAGGCCATTTGGCCCATCTTGTCCATGTCAGTTTGAGGACATCTAGGTGCCCTTTCTAATCCCACCTTCCTGCATCTGGTCCATGGCACTGTAACTTAGAACACTTAAGTTAATGATCCAGGTATCTTTTAAAAGAGTTTAAGGTCTCAGCCTCCACCAGCAACTTGGGTAGCGAATTCCAGATTCCCACTATCCTCTGCTTAAAAATGTTTTTCCTCATGTCCCCTCTACACCTCCTGCCACCTCTCTTGAATCTATGTCCCTGGTTCTAGAACTCTCCACCAGGGGAAACAATTTTATCCTGTCCACCCCATCTCTTCCCCTCATAATTTTGTACATCTCAATTAATTCACCCCTCAGCCTTCTTTGTTCCAAAGAAAATAACCCAACCTATCCAATCTCTCCTCGTAGCCATACTTTTCTAGCCCTATCAACATTCTTGTAAACCTCCTTTGCACTTTCTCCAGAGCAATAATGTCTTTCCTGTAATGTGGCGACCAGAACTGCACACAATATTCCAGTTGCGGCCCTACCATTATTTTATACAATACTAACATTAAATCCTTACTTTTATATTCTATACCTCTGCCAGTGAAGGAGAGCATTCCACATGCTTTCTTCATAACCTTGAAGAGGTTGACTTGAACTGCTGCCTTTAGGGACTTGTGTACTTGTACACCAAGATCTCTCACTTCATCTACCCTGTTAAGTATATTCCGATTTATTGTGTTCTCCCTACAACTGTTTGACCTCCCTAAATGCAGGACCTCACACTTGTCTGTGTTGAATTCCATCTGCCACTTGAGCGCTGACTCCACCAATCCATTGATGTCATTCTGGTGATTATAACTATCCTCTACTGTCCATCACTCAGAGAAACATTGAAAAAATAGGAACAGGAGGAGGTCATTCGTCCCTTCAAGCCCAGTCCGCCATCCATTAAAACATTTTTTTTAGAGTACCCAATTCATTTTTTTCCAATTAAGGGACAATTTAGCGTGGCCAATCCACGTACCTGCACATTGAGGGTGCGAAACCCACGCAAACACGGGGAGAATGTGCAAACTCTACGCGGACAGTAAGACAGGGCCGGTATCGAAACTGGGACCTCGGTGACATCTCACTCTTCCTGATATTTAATTTATACACAGAGAAGGCTCCAAACTGTCAGCACATTTGCTTCACAGCTCCAGGGTCCCAGGTTCGATTCTCAGCTTGGGTCACTGCCTGTGTGGGGTCTGCGCCTTCTCCCCATGTCTGCATGGGGTTCCTCCGGGTGCTCCGGTTTCCTCCCACAGTCCAAAGATGTGCAGGTTAGGTGGATTGGCCATGCTAAATTGCCCTTAGTGTCCAAAAAGGTTAAATGGGGTTACGGGGATAGGGTGGAGGTGTGGGCTTGGGTAGGGTGCTCTTTCCAAGGGCTTGGTGCAGACTCGATGGGCCAAATGGCCTCCTATACTGTACATTCTATGATTCTATGATTACACAGTACCCAATCCAGGATGGCCTGTTCTCCAGTTGGCTCCTCAACATATTGATCCAGAAAAGTATCCCGCATACACTCCAGCAATTTCTCCTCCATGATATTGTGGCTAATTTGATTTTCCCAACCTATATGCTGATTTAGATCACCCATAATTACAGTTGTTCCTTTATCACATTTGTCTCTAATTTTCTATTTAATTCCATTCCCAACAATATCACTGCAGTTCGGGGGGGGGGGGGGGGTCTATATATGATGCTCACTAATGTTTTTTGCCCCTTGCTGTCACTAAGCCAACTTTTTCTCCAGTTTGCCACATTGCCCTGTATCCCATAGGCTTTCGCTTTCACTTTCTTGACCAATCTGCCATGTGTGACCTTGTCAAATGCCTTGCCAAAATCCATGTACACCACATCCACTGCACTACCATCATCAACCCATGTTGTCACTTCCTCAAATAATTCAATCAAATTTGTGAGGCAAGACCTTCCTTTAACAAATCCATGCTGACTATCCCTCATTAGTCCATGCCTTTCTAAGCGACAGTTAATCCTATCTCTCCGGATTGATTCTATTAATTTGCCCACCACTGACATAAGATGGTTCAGCTTTTCCTTTAATTGCTTTTTAAACAATGGTTTAAAAACATTTGCATTTCTCCAGTCCTCCTATACCTCCCCTGTATGTAGTGAGGATTGGAAAATCATCCTCAGAACATCTGCTATCTCCTCCCTGACCTCCTTCAGTAGCCTCAGAAACAATCCATCTGGCCCTGGCAACTTATCAACTTTCAAGAATTCAAATCCTTCAAGTACTTCCTCTCTCTTTATGATTATCCCATCAAGTGGCACACCGTGCTCCCCCTGGACTACTATATCTGCAGCATTCATTTCTTTGTAAACACAGAGACAAAATAATAATTTAAAATGCTTCCCACAGCCTCTGCACCTACACACAAGTTCCCCTCTTCATCTCTGATAGGGCCCAGTTTTTCCTTAACTAACCTTTTACCATTAATATATTGGTGAAACATTTTTGGGTTTTCTTTAACTTTGCTTGCTAATCATTTTTCATGCCCTGTCTTTGATTTCCTTAATTCCTTTTTTACTTTGCCCCTGCACTTTCTATACTTGTCTAGGCTATCTGCAGTGCTTAGTTCTTTATTTTAAAAAAATTTAAAAATAAATTTAGAGTACCCAATTCATTTTTTTAAATTAAGGGGCAATTTAGCGTGGCCAATCCACCTAGCCTGCACATTTTTGGGTCGTAGGGCGAAAAACATTAAAAAAAAAATTTAGAGTACCCAATTCATTTTTTTAAATTAAGGGGCAATTTAGCGTGGCCAATCCACCTAGCCTGCACATTTTTGGGTCGTGGGGCGAAAAACATTAAAAAAAAAAAAATTTAGAGTACCCAATTCATTTTTTTAAATTAAGGGGCAATTTAGCGTGGCCAATCCACCTAGCCTGCACATTTTTGGGTCGTGGGGCGAAACCCATGCCAACACGGGGAGAATGTGCAAACTCCATAGAGACAGTGACCTAGAGCTGGGATCGAACCTGGGACCTCGGCGCCGTGAGGCAGCAGGCTAGCCCACTGCTCCACAGTGCTGCCCCCGCTTAGTTCTTTATGCCTATCTTATGCTTTCTTTTTCTGTTTGATCTTCCCTTGTATTCCTCTAGACAACCAGATTTGACAGTACCACTCGTATTTTTGGAGGGAACATGTCTACTTTGTACATTTAGGATCTCTCCTTTTAGTGTTTCCCACTGGTTTTCCACAGATTTATCCTCTCGCAATGCTGGCCAGTCCACCTCAGCCAAGTCCCTTCTCGTTTCAATAAAATTTGCCTCCCGCATTTCTAAGTTTTTACTCCTGCTTTATCTCTATCTTTTTCCATGGTGATACTGAATTGAACTGAATTGTGAACACTATCCCTGCTATGGTCGCCAATTGTCACTTCACCCACTTGCCCATCTTCATTCCCCAAGACTAGGTCTAGAATTGCAACTCCTCTCATTGGGTTTGTCACTTATTGAGTGAAACAATTTTCCTGGACACACTGCATGAATTTTTCTCCCTCAGTTCCCCTTATATTGTATGGTTCCCAGTTGGTATTGGGTAGTTCAAGTCTCCAACTATTATTGCCACTTGTTCCTACAGGCAGAAGAGTATATTTGCTCTTCTATCTCCCTTTCACAATTTGGGTGTCTGTAGTATATTCCCAGGAGTGTGATTGCCCCTTTTGTATTTCCAGGATCAACCCATAAAGCCCTGTTTGTTGACCCGTTTAGTCTATCATCCCTTCTCACAACTGGAATTGTTTCCTTAACTGTTAGTGCCACTCCCCCTCCTTTTTTTATCTCCCCCTCTGTCCTGCCTGAAAACTCGGTATCCAGGGATATTGAGCTGCCAATTTTGACCCTCCATTAGCCAGGGGATACTTTTGAGTTTCATCTCAACTTTATCACATAATTGGGTCGATTTTCAAAATCTGTAGTCCCAGTGTGAAACCTCTCCCATTGAAATGACACATTTGTACATTGGGAGTGTGTTTTCGTGTTATCCTTTAATGTTGACAACATTTTGCGGACTGTTTACTAATTTAACAGAAAGCCATTATTTCCATTTCTGAATAACAATTTCATTATTTAAAAAAAAAAATTTTAGAGTACCCAATTCATTTTTTCCAATTAAGGGGTAATTTAGTGTGGCCAATCCACCTAGCTTGCACATCTTTGGGTTGTGGGAGCGAAACCCACACAAACACGGGGAGAATGTGCAAACTCCACACAGACAGTGACCCAGAGCCGGGATCGAACCTGGGACCTCGGCGCCGTGAGGCAGCAGGGCTAACCCACTGCGCCACCGTGCTGCCCACA
This sequence comes from Scyliorhinus torazame, assembly GCF_047496885.1. NCBI lineage: Eukaryota > Metazoa > Chordata > Chondrichthyes > Carcharhiniformes > Scyliorhinidae > Scyliorhinus > Scyliorhinus torazame. The sequence continues at coordinate 214,521,191 of NC_092710.1, forward strand.
ACAATTTCATTGTTAATGTATCAGCTGTGAAAACATTGCTTGAAGTTTGTGTGTTATCTAGGAAATCTTCAGAACCATGTTTTTAAAGCTACAAAGTTGTGGCAGCACCAAGCCCCCACATCACCATTTTCTTGCTTCACTATGACCCCTGGTGTACACTAGGGGCAGTATAGCAATTCAACAACACCAACATTACTTATTCAGGGATGTTTGTATTTATATTTTTGTACATGTGTGAAGTCCAGTAAATTAAGAAAATATGTTCATATTATTCAAACAGACATTAAAGAGTGAAATTATCATTTTTCCCATATAATTCTACCTTAATTCTACCTTAGGGGCTGGTTTAGCACAGGGCTAAATCGCTGGCTTTGAAAGCAGTCCAAGGCAGGCCAGCAGCACGGTTCAATTCCTGTACCAGCCTCCCCGAACAGGCGCCGGAATGGGGCGACTAGGGGCTTTTCACAGTAACTTCATTTGAAGCCTACTTGTGACAATAAGCGATTTTCATTTCATTTCATTTCATAATAGACAGAGATAATATTTGTGGTGTGCTGTAATGTGACTGGTACTAGTCCAGGCGCATAAGTCTGCACGTTGCTGGTACATGAGCTTGAGCTATTTTGTTTTTGGCATTGGTTTTATTTGAGTCCTGTGGGTGAGGCAGCTTATCAGTTAGGCCAGTTGGAATATCGTAAAACCACTACGATATAGTGGAAGTTTTCGTTCTTGGGGAATGCTGGTAGGTAGCAGCCTGGAGTTTACTTTTGTTTCTTCTGCCCCCCCTACCTCCAGAAAATGAACGTTGAAAATATCCTCATCCATTTTTTCAGCAGCCGCTCAATGGTTGGTTAAGTTTCCCAATGTCAGCACAAGTGAGGAGAGTGTTGAGGACTCAAGCGCTGCCTATTTGTATCTCAACATTGCAATTGAGGCCCCAAGTGTGTCATATGACCCTATTTTCTAGATTGCCAGTGGATACTGGTCGTTATTTTCAGGCCATAATGGCAGTGCCAGATTGTCACCATAACCCTGGTACTAAGTGACCGGACTCCACTTATAAATTTACACTAGGTGGAGGTACTCATAGGCCTTGCGTGCCATTCAATCCACATTCGTAGTGGGTTTTATTTTTTTCCTGTTTTGAAAATGGAATGAATAGTGCGCAATAAAGTTTGAACACCTCTTCTCGCACAGGTGAAAAAGTACACAGTAAAAATATCCAATTCATTCTTTGAAACTAATTCTGCTATGAATGTACACCGAGATGTCAAGTTGGATCAGATGTATCCCAAGTTGCAGGCGGATTGGTGTCTGAAGGAATCAATGTCATCCCAAAATTAAATGTAGACTATTGGACGAGTGATAAAAACACTACCTGGTGTTGTACTAATATATATATATATATATATAGTTCTAGTTTCAACCCTTAGTTAATGTTGAGCGCAAAAGACAAGGGCTGGAGTATTTCTAGCATCTTCAGCAATATTGCTGAGTGGCTGAACCATCTTGCCTACTCCTATAGTCCCCACCATTGTGGATACCAGTCCTCAGCCAATAGGGTTCACTGTACAAATTGCTGAATACACTGGTTACAGCAAAGCTGATGGGCTCCAACGCAAATCCTGGCTGTGGTAGTAAAGACCTTGCTCCAGAACGAGTTGTGCCCCAAACCAAGCTATTCCAATGCAGCCGTAACACTGGCATCCACCTCAAAATTACCCAGGTATGTTCCGTTCATCAAAAGCAGGACAGACCCTTAATTATTACTGGGCGGCCAACATATCGATGGTCAGGAAGTGGGTAGTGGGGAGGGGTCGGTTTGAGAGCGAGTAGAGGCGGCATCCTCTAAGGGTACGAGTTTGGAGGCTGTATTGACAGCGCCCCTGCTGTTCGCGCCGGCTCAGTACTCCACAAGCCCAGTGGTAGCGGCAGCCCTGAGGGTGTGGGGGCAATGGAGACAGCACATGAGATTGGAGGGAGCGTCAGTGTGGTCACCGATCTGTGACAATCACTGTTTTGTACTGGGTGGGCTGGATAGGGGCTTTAGGAGGTGGCTGTGGGCAGAGATTGTGATATTTGGGGATCTCTTCATTCAGGAGGGTTTCCCGAGACTGGAGGCATTAGAGGAGGAGTTTGAATTGCCGGTACCTACTGGTACGGGATTTTGTCCGGAGGCAGGTTCCAAGCTTTCCTCGCCTCCCCCTAAGGGGACTATAGGATAAGGTGATGTCAAAAACGGGAGATCGGGAAGGGAAGGTCTCGGAGATATACAAGGAGTTGATGGAGTGGGAAGGAGTCCCTCTCGGGGAGGTGAAGAGGAAGTGGGAGGAAGAGTTAGGAGGGGAGCTGGAAATTGAAATATGGGAAAAGGCTCTGAAGAGAGTCAATTCATCCTTGTCTTGTGCCAGACTTAGCCTGATCCAGTTCAAGGTGGTTCATAGAGCCCACATGACGGTAGCCCGGTTGAGGAGGTTTTTTGAGGAAGTGGTGGATAGGTGCGGACGCTGTGGGGTTAGCCTGGTGAATCATGTACATATGTTCTGGGAGTGTCCAAAGTTTAAAAAAAAACTTTTTTTATTGGATTTTTGAAGAAAATATATTTGCCGTTACGTACACAGGATATGATATATGTATATATATGTAGAAGAGAAGGGCACACACAAACATACCACAAAAAAAAAGTAATAATAAGAAAGAAAGAAAAAATCAAATAAAGGAACTGGTAAGGTATTATGCACCAGCTCAACAGCAGCAACTCTGTACACTTGGCAAAATTATTTACAACACATAAGTAGGCATCTGTTTGTTGGGGGGGGGGGGGGGCGGGGTGACTAAGGGTGTAGATATACATTTGGGTGCCGGAGAAACAATTACAGTGGGCAATACTCAAATGGGTTTGGTGTTGGTGTTGTCACTTGCTTCTCCCAGACGGATCTCGCGCTCACCTCCGCTTCAGCCGTTCCTCCCGTCTTCTGGTTGGGTTCTCCTTTTTCTCTGTTCCTGTGGATGCCAAGTTTGTTATTGATCCCCCCCACCCCCCCGCTTCTGCCCCCTCCCCCCCTCCTGTGGTTCATCTTTCCTTCCTCTTAGGTTTAGCTGACCCCCCCCACCTCCCCACCCTTCCCTGGAATAGATCTGGCTGGTTTGAAACCCCGAAGACTGCCACTTTCCAGCATGGCTCCACCCTCATCCCTACCACTTTGGACATTGCCTCGAAGAAGGCTGTCCAATGTCCAGGGGCAAGACCAGAACATGTGGGCTTGGTTGGCCGGGCCTCCTTGGCACTGTTCACATCTATCCTCCACCTCCGGGAAGAACCTCCTCATATGGGTTCTTGTTAAGTGGGCTCCATGTACTACTTTTAGTTGCGTCAGGCTGAGCCTTGCGCACGTGGAGGTGGTGTTGACCCTATGCAGTGCTTCGCTCCAGAGTCCCCAACCTATTTCAATCCCCAGGTCCTCCTCCCATTTCTTTCTAGTTGCATCCAGTACGGTGTCGGCCCTTTCTACCAGTCGGTCATACATGTCGCTACAGTTTCCTTTATCTAGGATGCTTGCGTCCAGTAACTCTTCCAGTAATGTCTGTCGTGGCGGTTGTGGGTACGTCCTTATCTTCTTTCGTAGGAAGTTTTTGAGTTGCAGGTACTTTAGCTCGTTCCCCCTGGCTAGCTGGAATTTCTCTGTCAGTTTGTCCAGTGTTGCGATCCTGCCGTCCGTGTATAGGTCCCTGACTGTCAGTGTCCCTCCGTCCTGTCCCCAACTTTTGAAGGTGGCGTCAGTCAGTGCTGGTGTGAACCTATGGTTGTTGCAGATGGGAATTGTGTCCGACATTTTGGTCAGGCCAAATTGCTGCCATAGTTGGTTCCAGGACTGGAGGGTGGCTATCACCACTGGGCTGCTGGAGTGTTTTTTGGGTGGGGATGGGAGTGCTGCCATGGCGAGGGGATGGGAGTGCTGCCATGGCGAGGGCCCGGAGGGAGGTCCCCATGCAGGAGGCCTCTTCCGCGCGCACCCTTTCGGCTTCTGGCTCCTTGGTCCATCCCCTTATTCACTCGGCCGTCGCCGCCCAGTGGTAGGATTGTAGGTTTGGGAGGGCTAGCTCCCCACTGGATTTTGTTTTTTGTATGATCTTTTTCGGGATCCTAGCATTCTCCCCCCCGCCCTCCCCATACGAACGCCATTATTAGTTTGCCTAGTGCTTTGAAAAAGGCCTTGGGGATGTAGATCAGAATGGATCTAAGTAGGAAGAGGTACCTGGGCAGTACGTACATTTTGATCATCTGGACTCTCCCCGCGAGGGAGAGTGGGGGTGTGTTCCATCTTTGCAGGTCCTTTTTTACTTCCTCTGTCAGACTGGTGAGCTTCCATTTGTGGATCGCTTTCTAGTCATGGGCTATTTGGATCCCCAGGTAGCCAAATTTGTGTTGGCTTGTTTAAACGGCAGTCCCGTTAGTGCTGCCCTCCCTACTTGTGGGTGGGAGTGTACGAAATTAAAAAAAAAATTTTTTTTTAGAGTACCCAATTCACTTTTTCCAATTAAGGGGCAATTTAGTGTGGCCAATTCACCTACCATGCACATCTTTTGCGTTGTGGGGGCGAAACCCACGCAAACATGGGGAGAATGTGCAAACTCCACATGGTAGTGACCCAGAGCCGGGATCGAACCTGGGACCTCGGCGCCGTGAGGCAGCAGCACTAAGCACTGCAACACTGTGCTGCCCTTGGAGTGTCCGAAGTTGAGGGGATTCTGGCAGGAGGGATTTGCGGACGTTATGTCAGAGGTCCTGAAAGGGAGGGTGACACCGAGTCCAGTATTGGCAATATTTGGGGATCGGAAGATCCGGGGGCCAAGGAGGCCGATGTTCTGGCCTTCTCCCTGGTGGCCCGGAGATGGATTTTGCTGGGATGGAGAGACTCAGAACCCCCAAAGTCAGGAGCGTGTTGTCAGTGACCTGGTGGGGTTCGCCTTGAGAGGATCAACTCAGGGGTTCGCTCAGAGGTGGCAGCCATTCATCGACTTCAAGGAAAATTGAACATCAGCAGTAAGGGGGGGGGGGGGGGGGGGGGGGGGGAGGAGGGGAAAAGGGGGGGGAGGAAAATGGGAGGCTTGGTAGTGTAAGATAAGGACAGGGAACTTAGTACACAGGTAATTAGGAAATAGGGTGGGGGTAGTAGGGGAGTAGTGAAGTTTTTAGTTCTCTTGCGTGCGTCGGCCTGCGCGGTTGTTTAAGGAATGTTAAAGTGTTAAACTGTAAACTGAAAATTACAAATGCTTCAATAAAATACTTTCCGTTCCGGGTGCGGCGATGACCAGCTGAGTCGCACGTTTCGGCAGCTCCCGGTGAAACGGACTTTTGGGCTCTTGATAGGAGCCCCAACGGCAATTTTGACAGCTAAAAACACTGTGCGGTAAACCAGAAGGGAATCCCCCCTGGATACGGATGAAAAAAGGAGGAGAAAGTGGCTGGATTGCAGTGGATCCTTTAGAACAGCGGCAAGGAAGGCAAGCAAAAACCAAGATGGCGTCGGAAGGTGGCAGTTTAACATGGGGCCCTGAACAACAAGAGTTCTTGAACTGCTGTGTGGAAGAGCTCAAAAAGGAAATGAAGAAAGAGCTGTTGGCCTACAGGCGATCGAAGGGCTAAAGGAGGAACAAAAGACCCAGGAGCGGGAGCTTCCGGTCGTGAAGGCAAAGGCAGCCGAGAATGAGGACGACATACAGGGCCTGGTGGTGAAGACGGAGATGCATGAGGCACATCAGAAACGATGTGTGGAAAGGTTGGAGGCACTGGAGAACAATGCAAGGAGGAACAACCTGAGGATTCTTGGTCTTCCTGAAGGTGTGGAGGGAGCGGACGTCGGGGCATATGTGAGCACGATGCTGCACTCGTTAATGGGAGCGGAGGCCCCGGCGGGTCCGTTGGAGGTGGAGGGAGCATACCGAGTGATGGCGCGAGGACCGAGAGCAGGAGAAATTCCCAGAGCCATAGTGGTGAGATTCCTCCGTTTTAAGGATAAAGAAATGGTCCATAGATGGGCAAAGAAAACTCGGAGCAGTAAATGGGAGAACGCGGTGATCCGCGTTTATCAAGACTGGAGTGCGGAGGTGGCGAGAAGGAGGGCGAGCTTTAATCGGGCCAAGGCGGTGCTTCATAAAAAGAAGATAAAATTTGGAATGCTGCAACCGGCAAGACTGTGGGTCACATATCGAGGGAGGCACCACTACTTTGAGACGGCGAATGAAGCGTGGACTTTTATTGTGGAAGAAAAACTGGAATGAGCGGGTTATTAAAAAGAACGCTTGAACAAAATGGTGGGGCGAATGTGGGGGGCGAAGAGGGGGGTTAAAAAGGGGGGAAAGAGGAGTTTTATGTACTAATCCTGCGATGTGGTAACTTTTCTCTCTTCCACAGGTGGTGATGGGGGGAGGAGGGGAGGTGGAGGAGATGGGGCGTTGGCCATTGGGGGCGGGGCCAAGGGAGAAGCGCGGGCTTGGTTCCCGCGCTATGATAATCATGGCGGGAATAGAGAAGGAGGCAGGAGGGGGCGTCGCACGGTGCGAGCCGAGGTCACGGGGGGAAGCCGAGGTCGGCCAGAGTTTGCTGACTTCTGGGAGCAACATGGGGGGAGTAATTACGCTAGCGGGGGATCTAGCGGGGGCGGGGGGGGGGGTGGGAGGGGGGAATTACTGGGTTGCTGCTGCTGGGGAGAGGGGGGAGCTGGTATGGGAGGGGATGGGCGGGGGGGCACCGCCCTGGGGGAGATACAGCTGCGTGGGAACCGGGTGAGGAGCTGGAAAAAGGGGATGGCTAATCGACAAGGGGGGTGGGTAGGAAGCCCCCCAACCCGGCTGATCACGTGGAACGTGAGAGGGCTGAACGGGCCGATAAAGAGGGCACGGGTACTCGCACACCTTAAGAAACTTAAGGCAGATGTGGTTATGTTACAGGAAACGCACCTGAAACTGATAGACCGGGTTAGGCTACGCAAAGGATGGGTGGGGCAGGTGTTCCATTCGGGGCTAGATGAGAAAAACAGGGGGGTGGCTATATTAGTGGGGAAGCGGGTAATGTTCGAGGCAAAGACTATAGTGGCGGATAACGGGGGCAGATACGTGATGGTGAGTGGCAAACTACAGGGGGAGACGGTGGTTTTGGTAAACGTATATGCCCCGAACTGGGATGATGCCAATTTTATGAGGCGGATGCTAGGACGCATTCCGGACCTAGAGATGGGAAAGCTGATAATGGGGGGAGATTTTAATACGGTGTTGGAACCAGGGCTGGATAGGTCGAAGTCCAGGACTGGAAGGAGGCCTGCAGCAGCCAAGGTACTTAAAGATTTTATGGAGCAGATGGGAGGTGTAGACCCGTGGAGATTTAGCAGACCTAGGAGTAAGGAGTTCTCGTTTTTCTCCTATGTCCATAAAGTCTACTCGCGAATAGACTTTTTTGTGCTGGGAAGGGCGTTGATCCCGAAGGTGAGGGGAACGGAGTATACGGCTATAGCCATTTCGGATCACGCTCCACACTGGGTAGACTTGGAGATAGGGGAGGAAACAGGAGGGCGCCCACCCTGGAGAATGGACATGGGACTAATGGCAGATGAGGGTGTGTGTCTAAGGGTGAGGGGGTGCATTGAAAAGTACTTGGAACTCAATGATAATGGGGAGGTCCAGGTGGGAGTGGTCTGGGAGGTGCTGAAGGCGGTGGTTAGAGGGGAGCTGATATCAATAAGGGTACATAAAGGGAAGCAGGAGAGTAAGGAACGGGAGCGGTTGCTGCAAGAACTTTTGAGGGTGGACAGACAATATGCGGAAGCACCGGAGGAGGGACTGTACAGGGAAAGGCAAAGGCTACATGTAGAATTTGACTTGCTGACTACGGGCACTGCAGAGGCACAATGGAGGAAGGCGCAGGGTGTACAGTACGAATATGGGGAGAAGGCGAGCAGGTTGCTGGCACACCAATTGAGGAAAAGGGGAGCAGCGAGGGAAATAGGGGGAGTGAGGGATGAGGAAGGAGAGATGGAGCGGGGAGCAGAGAGAGTGAATGGAGTGTTCAAGACATTTTATAAAAAATTATATGAAGCTCAACCCCCGGATGGGAGGGAGAGAATGATGGGCTTTTTGGATCGGCTGGAATTTCCCAAGGTGGAAGAGCAGGAAAGGGTGGGACTGGGAGCACAGATCGAGGTAGAAGAAGTGGTGAAAGGAATTAGGAGCATGCAGGCAGGAAAGGCCCCGGGACCGGATGGATTCCCAGTCGAATTCTATAGAAAATATGTGGACTTGCTCGCCCCGGTATTGACGAGGACCTTTAATGAGGCAAAGGAAAGGGGACAACTGCCCCCAACTATGTCTGAAGCAACGATATCGCTTCTCTTAAAGAAGGAAAAGGACCCGCTACAATGCGGGTCCTATAGACCTATTTCCCTCCTAAATGTAGATGCCAAGATCCTGGCCAAGGTAATGGCAATGAGAATAGAGGAATGTGTCCCGGGGGTGGTCCACGAGGACCAAACTGGGTTTGTGAAGGGGAGACAGCTGAACACGAATATACGGAGGCTGTTAGGGGTAATGATGATGCCCCCACCAGAGGGGGAAACGGAGATAGTAGTGGTGATGGATGCCGAGAAAGCATTTGATAGAGTGGAGTGGGATTATTTATGGGAGGTGTTGAGGAGATTTGGTTTTGGAGAGGGGTATGTTAGATGGGTGCAGCTGTTGTATAGGGCCCCGATGGCGAGCGTGGTCACGAATGGACGGGGATCTGCATATTCCCGGCTCCATAGAGGGACAAGGCAGGGATGCCCTCTGTCCCCATTATTGTTTGCACTGGCGATTGAGCCCCTGGCGATAGCGTTGAGGGGTTCCAAGAAGTGGAGGGGAGTACTTAGAGGAGGGGAAGAACACCGGGTATCTTTGTATGCGGACGATTTGTTACTATATGTGGCAGACCCGGCGGAGGGATGCCAGAAATAATGCGGATACTGGGGAGTTTGGGGATTTTTCAGGGTATAAATTGAACATGGGAAAAGTGAGTTGTTTGTGGTGCATCCAGGGGAGCAGAGTAGAGAAATAGAGACCTACCGTTGAGGAAGGTAACAAGGGACTTTCGTTACCTGGGGATCCAGATAGCCAAGAATTGGGGCACATTGCATAGGTTAAATTTAACGCGGTTGGTGGAACAAATGGAGGAGGATTCAGAGATGGGATATGGTATCCCTGTCAATGGCAGGGAGGGTGCAGGCGGGTTAAGATGGTGGTCCTCCCGAGATTCCTCTTTGTGTTTCAGTGCCTCCCGGTGGTGATCACGAAGGCTTTTTTATAAGGATTGAAAAGAGCATCATGGGTTTTGTGTGGGCCGGGAAGACCCCGAGAGTGAGAAGGGATTCTTACAGCGTAGCAGGGATAGGGGGGGGGGCTGGCACTACCGAGCCTAAGTGAGTATTATTGGGCCGCTAATATTTCAATGGTGAGTAAGTGGATGGGAGAGGAGGAGGGAGCGGCGTGGAAGAGATTAGAGAGGGCGTCCTGTAGGGGGACTAGCCTACAGGCTATGGTGACAGCCCCATTGCCGTTCTCACCGAGGAACTACACCACAAGCCCGGTGGTGGTGGCTACACTGAAGATTTGGGGACAGTGGAGACGGCATAGGGGAAAGACTGGAGCCTTGGGGGGGGTCCCCGATAAGAAACAACCATAGGTTTGCCCCGGGGGGAATGGATGGGGGATATGGAATGTGGCAAGAGCAGGAATAACGCAACTGAAAGATCTGTTTGTGGATGGGAAGTTCGCGAGTCTGGGAGCGCTGACCGAGAAATATGGGTTGCCCCAGGGAATGGATTCAGGTATATGCAACTGAGGGCCTTTGCGAGGCAACAGGCGAGGGAATTCCCGCAGCTCCCGACACAAGAGGTGCAGGACAGAGTGATCTCAAAGACATGGGTGGGGGATGGTAAGGTGTCAGGTATATATAGGGAAATGAGGGACGAAGGGGAGACTATGGTAGATAACTAAAAGGGAAATGGGAAGAAGAGCTGGGGGAGGAGATCGAGGAGGGGCTGTGGGCAGATGCCCTAAGCAGGGTAAACTCGTCGTCCTCGTGTGCCAGGCTAAGCCTGATTCAGTTTAAGGTATTACACAGGGCGCATATGACTGGAGCACGGCTCAGTAAATTTTTTGGGGTGGAGGATAGGTGTGCGAGGTGCTCGAGAAGCCCAGCGAATCATACCCATATGTTTTGGTCATGCCCGGCACTACAGGGGTTTTGGATGGGGGTGACAAAGGTGCTTTCAAAAGTAGTAGGGGTCCGGTCGAACCAAGCTGGGGTTGGCTATATTTGGGGTTGCACAAGAGCCGGGAGTGCAGGAGGCGAGAGAGGCCGATGTTTTGGCCTTTGCGTCCCTAGTAGCCCGGCGTAGGATATTGCTAATGTGGAAAGAAGCCAAGCCCCCGGGGGTGGAGACCTGGATAAATGACATGGCAGGGTTTATAAAGTTAGAGCGGATTAAGTTCGTCCTAAGGGGGTCGGCTCAAGGGTTCACCAGGCGGTGGCAACCGTTCGTCGAATAACTCGCAGAAAGATAGATGGAATGGGAAAAAAGAAGGCAGCAGCAGCAGCCCAGGATCGGGGGTCGTGGGGGGGGGGGGGGGGGGGGGGGGTGGGGGGGGGAGGGGGGGGGTGGGGGGGGGGGGAGGAGGAACCAGAAGGACTCTCAGGGTTGTTAATATATACTGTATAATATGTATAGGTCGTTGCTACAGATAATTATATATTGGATTGTTAAATTATATTTTTGGAGAGTGTTACTTGTGATAAGGCAGTTACCAATTAGGGTTAGTTTTCATTTTTGTTAATTATTATTTATTCATTTTCTGTTTATAAAATAGGTCATTGTTATTTGTGTTGTTATAATATTGTGTAAAGGATACACAATGTACTGTGTTGGTTGACCAAAAATTTTTAATAAAATATTTAAATAAATAAACAAATAAAATACTTTCCCAAAAAAAAGCAGGACAGACCCAATTCAGACAAGATTTTAGATATACCTATCAGTAAATAAATCAAAGGTTGTGATAAATGTGGCCTTGAATAAATGTGAGAATGCAAGGGGCAACACAGCAGCAAAATGGCTCGTGACCTGGGTTCAATTCCATATAAGACCATAAGACAGAGGAGCAGAATTAGTCCACTCGCCCATCGGGTCTGCTCAGCCATTCAATCATGACTGATATTTTCTCATCCCCATTCACCTGCCTTTTCCTCATAACCCCTGATCCCCTTATTCCAGTCTTGGATGACTGTGGAATTTGCACCTTCTCCCCATTTTTGCATGGGTTTCCTCCAGGTGCTCTGATTTCCTCCTACAGTCCAAACATGTGCTGCTTAGGTGGATTGGACATGCTAAATTGTTCCTGAATATAGAGATGTGTTGGTTAGGTGGATTGGACATGTTCACTTGTCCCTGAGTGGACAGAGATGTTAGGTGGATTGGACATCCTAAATTGTCCTTAAGTGTACAGAGATGTGCTGGTTAGGTGGATTGGACATGTTAACTTGTTCCTGAATGTATAAAGATGTGCCGGTTAGGTCTGGTTACAGGTGTAGGGTGGGGGAGTGGGCCTGGGTAGGGTGCTCTTTCAGAGGGTCAGTGCAGACTCGATGGGCTGAATGGCCTCCTTCTGCACTGAAGGGATTCTATGGTTCTATGGACCTAAAGTGTTGTTTTTCTTGGGGGATATTAGAGTTTTGCTATTATGCATATATAGTGATTCACATGAAAAGAATATTCAGACAAAAATAGGCTTGTTAGAAATCACCAAATTGCACTTTTGTTAATCTTATTTTTCCTTGGCATAAACAATTACCAAATGCCATTTTAATACTTTATCATTTTTTTCAAGATAATTAAATTTTCTGACCACACTGAACCTTCCTCTGCTAAACTGTACTTTTAAAATTAATTTCGTTCATCCATCGATTTTTAAAAAGTGGACTTCTAAATATAATGGTTCAATTTCGAAATCATTCCAAATTTTTGAGTTTTTAAAAATGTGTATTATTATTAACAACCCTCTCCCCCCAACAGACGGGACAGGTACATTCTGAGTTCCTCTCTGTTATCTGTTGGAGATCGTTCTATTATTGGAAATAATAATTACACAAGACCTTTTAGGGAGTCAATAAATCTTTATTTTCGTACAGAGAGTAAGGAACGTCCTTCCCTTGACTAAATTCATGGTGGAGATGGGGGAATCATGTGGTTTCGAGGCGGTATACTTATTTGAGCTGTAGTTTGTGTGAATTAATGACATGAACACTTTTGCCTTGGTGATGGGTGAAGGTATCAGCGTTCAATGCTCCTCTGGCCGCACGGGCAGAATCGCAGCTAAAGATTCCCTTCTCACCACACATTTCATTGCCAATCTCCGATCCCAGAGCCAACCTAACAAACCTCTCCGCTCTCGACCCCTGTTCATTACTCCTGCGCCGATCGGAAAAATATTTCACATCTCGTTTTCATCCTCATGAAATTGGGAGGTCTCAGTTTTTGATATCCCGGCTTTGATTGACCGCTCGACCTCACTCCCCAGAACAAAATAGGGTTGATTCCGTTCAGGAGTATTGAAATACCTTTAAATAAACAGGAAATGGGATGTGATCCCCCCCCCCCCCCCCCCCCCCCCCCCACACACACACACACACAAACCCTGAGCAATGTGGACTGAAGGGACATGGTTCACTTTAAGTTTAACAGTACCCTTGTGCAAAACTTCAAAACGTGACCCTCTGCATGTCTTTTAGAATAGAAAACATCAGAACGTTGGAAGAGTGTTCCAGGAGAATACAGAGATTGTTTACTGCGTATTCATGTTAGAAACAGTCTTTTCATGCCCACTCTTATCCAAAAAAAGGGAAAGAAAAAAAGGTCGACCCACGTCTTCGGCTGAGCGAGTAAAGGCTGTATGTACCCCTTGTGTGCCACTCAATCAGCAGTTCCCAAGGCTGGTTGCATGGGAAAAGCTGGATGGAAGTGGTCCAAAATCAGCATTACATGCATTTATTGTTCTCCCAGCACTGATTAGAGAGCACACAATGAAAACAGCGGCTCTATTTTCTAAAGGTTCTCTCTACCTCACGCTGCCATTAGTGATTGCAGTGCCATGCCAACTTTTTCAGTGACTCCCAGGCCATATCTGAGCGATATTATGACTTGTTAATTGATGCTTAAGGTCACTGGGAGACACGCAAGTGCATCCTATATCAGGAAATGTAGAATGTCTCAGGAGTGAAATATTTGCCTTTCAGGACAAGTCTGGCTGTGACTCGGAAATCATGGGAAGTTAGTTTAAAGCAGACAGTCTCCAGGCGCCACACTGCCCAGTGTCATATATAATGTAAGGGAATAATAGAGGCTTTCCTGCCATTCACAATAATATATAGCACTTTCATAAATCTCCTGTCAGAGGCTTAAAATTAGGATTTAAAGCTGAAGTATTTATGCTTCACTTCTCAGTCTCCTTAAAGCTGCACTCTTCTATTCCTCCAAAGATTTGTCCGTTTCGTCAACACCAGATCAATCAGTCAGCGACCTCTCCGGCCGTGAGCTGCTTTAGGAGTGGGGCCGACTTCATCCAGTAAGTTGATGGGATAATTTAGTTGTGAACAACTTTTGGCCATGAAATCAGCGTGAAATAAGTGCAAAATTCTAATGCCAGCGTTTCTGTTTTAACCGATTGTGACAAGTGGACAAGCGAAAATAAAATCTCGGATGAACTGTTCCAATTATTATTGTTTCAGACTTATCTAGTGCCCGGTTTATCAGATCTGTTTTTTGAGGTGCTGTTAATATGTGTTGCAAAAAATGTGTGCGTTACATAAATGTAATATGTTGTTGAGTGTGTTTGTCTGTTCCTCAGTTGTGTGTGTCTATCTGTGTGGTTGTATGCAGAGAAATATTCAGTCAGTTTTCCTGCTGTTCAGCCAATAGCAGCTCACAACAACCTTTGGCCATGGATTTTTCATTACCAGCTAGCACTGAACGGTGGTCCATGTGGCCCAATTTCATTTGTATCAAGCAGAATTGATTTGCAGGTAGAAATATATTGTGAAATATATTTGAAAATATATTTTATCTCAAACATTTGGCATTGCTTTACAAAATGTCTCACTTTCAAAAATGCATTAAAAAATTATGTTTTGATAGAAAATGGCCCGAGTAGATGCCAAAAGGAGCATTGAGATCATTTGGAAGTTAATTTATTTTTTTTGCTTTTGTGTTTATTGAGGGAAGAATGTTGGCCAGGCAAGAGGAATTCTCTGCTCTTCATGAAAAAGTACAATGCTCTTCATCTTGTAGGTTGTGACCAAGACCTTTCCTCAACTCACAAAGCAGGCATTGTCGGCCCACTCCCTGATATCTCCTCCTCAGCAGTCTGCTTTTCCTTCCTGATATGTTCATGGGGTGGAGTTTATTGTATGTCTTCATGGGAATTTATGATAAGAAGGAAAGATGTGCATTTAGCTGGTGTTTTTCATGACCATTGGTCATCTCAAAGTGTGTTACAGCCAATTAAGCATTTTTGAAATGCAGTAATTGTTGTAATTTTGGAAACACAGAAGCCAACATTACATACTGCAAGTTCCCACTTGTGATAATGTCCTGTTTTGTGATGTTGAGTGAGGGATAAGTACTGGTCAGGACACCAGAGATAACTCCCCTTTTCTTTGAAACCTTGTCATGGGATCTTTTACATCCATCCAAGCAGGCAGGTCAGACCTTAGCTTAACATCTCATCTGAAGGACAGCTCCTTCAACAGTGCAGTAGACCCTCAGCACTGAATGGAGTTTCAGCCTTGATTTTGTGGGCTCAAAGTCCCTGCATGGGACTTGAATCAAGAACCTTGTGATGTCGAAGCAAAAATGGTATCAACTGAACCCACAGCTGGGATGAAAGGAAAACATCAGGTGCCCACTTATATCATGTAAATCAAAAGAGATTGTGGGATGAAGGAGAAATTGGATGTAAGAAGGTTGATTAGGTGCCGGGTTGAGAACATAAGCTCCCTAATGTTTCCGACTCAACTACTTCCACAGGCAGTGCATTCCATGCCCCCACTGCTAATGTCTGCTAATGTCATAGTTTTACTGTAAAGAACCTACCTCTGATATCCCTCCTATATCTTCCACCATTCACCTTAAATTTATGTCCCCTTGTAATGGTTTGTTCCACCCGGGGAAAAAGTCTCTGACTGTCTACTCTATCTATTCCCCTGATCATCTTATAAACCACTATCAAGTCGCCCCTCATCCTTCTCCGTTCTAATGAGAAAAGGCCTAGCACCCTCAACCTTTCCTCGTAAGACCTACTCTCCATTCCAGGCAACATCCTGGTAAATCTTCTTTGCACCTTTTCCAAAGCTTCCACATCCTTCCTAAAATGAGGCAACCAGAACTGTACACAGTACTCCAAATGTGGCCTTACCAAAGTTTTGTACAGCTGCATCATCACCTCATGGCTCTTAAATTCAATCCCTCTGTTAATGAACGCGAGCACACCATAGGCCTTCTTCACAACTCTATCCACTTGAGTGGCAACTTTCAAAGATGTATGAACATAGACCCCAAGATCTCTCTGCTCCTCCACATTGCCAAGAACTCTACCGTTAACCCTGTATTCCGCATTCATATTTGTCCTTCCAAAATGGACAACCTCACACTTTTCAGGGTTAAACTCCATCTGCCACTTCTCAGCCCAGCTCTGCATCCTATCTATGTCTCTTTGCAGCCGACAACAGCCCTCCTCACTATCCACAACTCCACCAATCTTCGTATCATCTGCAAATTTACTGACCCACCCTTCAACTCCCTCATCCAAGTCATGAATGAAAATCACAAACAGCAGAGGACCCAGAACTGATCCCTGCGGTACGCCACTGGTAACTGGGATCCAGGCTGAATATTTGCCATCCACCACCACTCTCTGACTTCTATCGGTTAGCCAGTTCGTTATCCAACTGGCCAAATTTCCCACTATCCCATGCCTCCTTACTTTCTGCATAAGCCTACCATGGGGAACTTTATCAAATGCCTTACTAAAATCCATGTACACTACTAATAACATTTTATTATGAATAAAAGTTAATCTATAATTACTGAGTTTTTTTTACATGAAAAAGGGATACATTATGATAAGGATTGTGCATTCTCATTGTTCTGCACTTTTCAAAGGATCTGCATCAGACGAAATGCACATTATAATGTGAAATGTGGCTCACATTAGATGTAATATGTGATCCTGCAACAGTCACTAGGTGATTCTATACACAATTTACACAACTGATAATCATAACGATAGAGTGGGCTCAGTTAAATTACGTTCTTTGATGTTATTTACTTGTTCACAGTTTTGGAATAGTCATGTAGATGTACAAATTTGTAAAACTATGACATTAGCAGACTGAGGAATATAATATGGAATTTTGCGAAAGACTACAATGCAAATGCATAAAAGTCTATGTTATCCAGTACATGTGCATGTATATCAATAGATATAGACTTTTTGTTCCCATTGAAGCTCATTTATTTACTTAAGTAGTTTCATGAATAATTTTTCTTTTTTTTTGCCACACCCCAACTCCAAATATTTCCACTTTAGTCAATGGCCTAGTTTGCCTAGTGGTTGCTCTGACCCTCTTTCTTCACTGGGACTCAAATCCAATCCTCAGTACTGAAAGCAATAAAGCCTAAGTACTAGACCACCAGGGAATGTTAATGCCAGCAATTTCAATAGTTTCAGCCCTGCAGTCAGTCAAGACCACATCAGTGATGGCTATCTCTGCCTCCTCTGTGGTGATCCCCACGAATTACATCCTATTGCCCTCAGTTATGTGCTAACATGTCCTGCAAGAAAGAGGGAGTGTGGTGCAATTGGTTTGGTTGATGTGGCTGTCATGGTTGAATAGTTGGCAGTATGTGCATGTGGGAGTGTGGCTTAGATCATAGAATTTACAGTGCAGAAGGAGGCCATTCGGCCCATCGAGTCTCCACCGGCTCTTGGAAAGAGCACCCAAGGTCAACACCCCCACCCTATCCCCATAACCCAACCCAACACTAAGGGCAATTTTGGACATTAAGGGCAATTTATCATGGCCAATCCACCTAACCTGCACATCTTTGGACTGTGGGAGGAAACCGGAGCACCCGGAGAAAAACCACGCACACAAGGGAGGATGTGCAGACTCCACACAGACAGTGACCCAAGCCGGAATCGAACCTGGGACCCTGGAGCTGTGCTATCCACAATGCTACCGTGCTACCTTGCAGCAATGCGAAATGTGTGAGGGTGATGTGTGGCTAGAAATGGAAAGTATTATTTCTGATTGGAAGAGATTATTGGTGAGTGATGGGATATGGTTCAATGAGAAATGTGTGTGGCTAGTTAGAGAGTTGTAAGGATATGACTTTTGAAATTAGATTCACTCGTGTGAGGTAATTACCTATATTGCCACACTGTATCCAGATCCTCAGGACTAGATTCCTGGTACAGGTCTATTAACCAAAATACTCGAGGCTGACCATGTATCAGATCACATCTTTTTTCAGAAACAGCAAACAGGCTGAGGCCTAGTTACATTACAATGGCCTAAGCTGAGACTAACTATTGTATTAAGTTAAATAAAATAGCGAAAAAAGTAAGATGTATCACGGAATAATAACTACAGGGTACCTATAATAAGTTCCCACCTGTGGCACTATCTGCAGGAGAGGGCTGGGAACTTCCTGTGCTAAAGGTTGGGTGCGGTGGTCAAGATTTGTGTTGGCTCGGGTCATGTTGTCTTTGATCAGGGAGTTCCCGTGCTAAAGGTGAAGAAAAAATTCAGCTTTTGGATCTGTTCGGTTTTCAGATTTATGGATAAAGGATACTCAAACTGAATTGACTACTATGGATATCTGGTCACACTTCCTCCATAACATTTGTCTGGAAGGCCTCTTGTTTCCTTATTGATAGATCACATCCTCCTCCTCTCCACCTGCTACACTAAGGCCTCCAGTGCAGCCTTGGAAATGCTTGGAACTTGCAAACTGCCATGTTGTGTCATGCTCCATGAGTACTCCATGCTCAAATCACTTTTTAGAATTCCTTCCAGCTCCAGTCAAATTGTCCCTCCACTTTCAGAGATGCAGACAATCTTGAACTTGTGCTAGCCTCTCATATGATTTTATGCCCCCTGCTTGGGCACACAGTCATTCAACAGCCACTTAGCACTAGTTGCTCATTACAGACATTTAGGTTAACATTAGCGACAACAGCATAATGCTACTTTGACAACGAGTCATCCAGACTCAAAACATTAGCTCCTTTCTCTCTCCACAGATGTTGTCAGACTTGCTGCGATTGTCCAGTATTTTCTGTTTTTGTTTCAGGTTCCAGCATCCGCAATAATTTGCTTTTATCTTAGGATAATTCTGCATCGTGGACCCCCTATCCACTTTTGTACCCTGAATAACTTTGCCTCTAGGTGTTTGTGGTAGTGTGTGTAGAGGTATTATGGTACCTGGTAATGCTGGAACACCATTGGTAGATATTGTATGTTTCCTATTGGTCAAGCTGAATGGTAGCTCCGCCCTGCAAGGCGGGGTATAAGAGCCCGTGCCGCCCCAGCAGCCCTCATTCTGTACCTGAGCTGCTGGGGGAAACATCTAGCTTATTAAAGCCTTCAGTTGGACTACAACCTCGCTTTAGTGGTCATTGATCGTGCATCAGTGTTTTTCTTCTTTCCTGAATTTCTCTCTAGAACATTCAGTAACAAGTGGGCGGCACAGTGGTTAGCACTGCTGCCTCACAGCTCCAGGGACCCAAGTTCAATTCCGGCCTCTGGTCACTGTCTGTGCAGATTCTACACGTTCTCCCCGTGTCCGGGTGGGTTTCCTCGGGGTGCTCCAGTTTCCTCCCACAAACCAAAGATGTGCAGATTAGGTGGATTGACCATGCTAAATTGCCCCTTAGTGTCCAAAAGGTTAGGTGGGGTTACTGGGTTACAGGGATAAGGTGGAGGCATGGGCTTAGGTAGGGTGTTCTTTCCAAGGGCTGATGCAGACTCGATGAGCTGAATGGCCTCCTTCTGCACTGTAAATTCTATGATTCTAACAAGCAAATTTAATTTTCTATTTAGTTCAGTGGTCATGCATCATATTTTATAGAAGTGCTTTTGAAATAACAATTATTGCTTTCAGGATGATTGAATTTGGCATTTCCAGTATCAAATGTGTAAGGACAGTTAGAAGTGATGGCAGCATAACACTGATTAAAATGTCTCATGGGGCAGTTGTATTTTTCCATGATTTAACATAATTTTCTTATGATATATGTTGCAGAATGTGTATTATAGTTACAATTGATTGAGGGTGTATTGGTTTATTGCAAACTGTGTGAAACCTCTGACTGGCCTCAGATTACTTTGACTATGCAGTTTAACTAAAGTTTAACAAGCTTGAAAACTGGACAGCCAGATCCTTACTAATATTAAATCTTACACTACTAACCAGCATTTTTGCACAGCCTTTAAAATTTGTATGAACAAAGTTCTGTTTCTTTAGAGCACAGATATGCATGACAATCCACCTCCTGTTTAAGAGCCTCCATATCACTGGAGAGATACTGCCCACTCATGCAGCTTCAGGGGCCTCAGATTGGCATAGCTAAGGCCCAGGGACCCAAAAGTGTGCACAAAGTTGCTGCCGCCATTCAACTGGCTCACACTGTGCTACCTACCAACAAGGAGCACTGGTAAGCTCCCTGCTGCTTGTCTAGCTGGATCCACCCAATTTAGTGATTATTTTGTGGGGCTATGCACAACCAAGTAATATGATTCTGAGCTCCAGTGATATATCTACCTCTTCAGGATCCATTAGTGTGCCAAGTTGGTTAGTCAGTCATCAACCCCAGAATAGTGGCCTGATTCAGGTATTAGATTACTGAGTCTGACACTTAGTTTCAAATTCTTATCACCAAACATAATATTTTCGCTACTACATGGGCAGCACGGTAGCATTGTGGATAGCACAATTGCTTCACAGCTCCAGGGTCCCAGGTTCGATTCTGGCTTGGGTCACTGTCTGTGCGGAGTCTGCACTTCCTCCCCGTGTGTGCGTGGGTTTCCTCCGGGTGCTCCGGTTTCCTCCCACAGTCCAAAGATGTGCGGGTTAGGTGGATTGGCCATGATAAATTGCCCTTAGTGTCCAAAGTTTCCCTTAGTGTTGGGTGGGGTTACTGGGTTATGGGGATAGGGTGGAGGTGTTGACCGTGGGTAGGGTGCTCTTTCCAAGAGCCAGTGCAGTCTCGATGGGCCGAATGGCCTCCTTCTGCACTGTAAATTCTATGATAAATTCTATGATGATTCACCCTCAAAAATACCCTACTTATCCCTGTATGCAAAGGATATTTGCGAGTTGATCACTAAACAATGACCAATCTACTTTATAACTTTGTCCTTGGCCTCATTCATGGAACATAGGAGGTCACCTTATTGTTTTGCCTGGTTAACTCTGAACTGTGAAAATAAACTGAGACTTGCTGATGTTTATGAACAAAAACAATCCTGTTATTTAGCATTATTATTTAGCAGGATTCAAAATACTTCATTCAGGTTGAAACTGACATCCACCAAGACCACAGGTATTGATTTTGGAACAATTCAGACAGATGTTCCTTGCAACTTCCTTCCTCAATACTTTTGAAACCTCTCTTAGGTCATGCAAAGCCAAAATACAGCACTTGATGGAACTCACTGCTACATCCCACTGGTTAGTCTATTGTTCGAGGTTAGAGCACATTGGTTCCCATTTGAGGCATCAACAAGTACATCTGTATAACAGAATGTAGTACGAAGTCTTACAACACCAGGTTAAAGTCCAACAGGTTTGTTTCGATGTCACTAGCTTTCGGAGCGCTGCTCCTTCCTCAGGCATTCACCTGAGGAAGGAGCAGCGCTCCGAAAGCTAGTGACATCGAAACAAACCTGTTGGACTTTAACCTGGTGTTGTAAGACTTCGTACTGTGCTCACCCCAGTCCAACGCCGGCATCTCCACATCATAACAGAATGTAACGTAATGAATACCTGTGGTCACTTGCAACACAATACAATGTTATACTATGAAATGGGAGTTTGGAGGCAGAATTTAAATAACATAATTTCTTTTTAAAAATAAATTTAGAGTACCCAATTCATTTTTTCTAATTTGGGGGCAATTTAGCATGGCCAATCCACCTACCGTGCACATCTTTGGGTTGTGGGGGCAAAACCCACGCAAACACGGGGAGAATGTGCGACCTCCACATGGACAGTGACCCAGAGCCAGGATTGAACCTGGGACCTCAGCACCTTGAGGCAGCAGGGCTAACCCACTGCACCACCGAGCTGCCCTAAATAACATCATTCCTAACTAGATCCTCAAAAAGAGATCAGTTATTTGATACACCATGTTGAATATTATATATTATTTTAATATAGCCTGGCAGTTTAGGAAGTGACGTAATTCATTTTGGATCCGTATTTAATGGCAGCAGCAGGTATAATTCAGCATATCCCACATAAACACCAAAGGATAATGTTTGTGTCATTACAGAAAATGTAAATTTATGGGCCCTTTTGTTCGGCATCTTCAGTGTCCCTGTTCCAATGTAGATACTGTTTCCATCCAATTTCCACCCTATGCTTGATAAAGTTAATAAATTAATGCTTATATTTGGATGAAAACACTACACAATGAATTTGCAATCTTTTGTGAGGTTAGTCAGGAGATTTTCAACGATTGTCAATATCTCTGGATCTGAGAGACAATAGATGATTTATGAGACGATGACAGTATCATTATGAAGGAATTAATAAGGGCAGCACGATACTCTAAATTTATTAAATAAAATACTCTAAATTTATTTTTAAAAAGGGCAGCAGGGTGGTGCAGTGGTTATCACTGCAGCCGCATGGCGTCGGGGTCCCAGGTTCGATCCCAGCCAGGGATGTCCATGTGGAGTTTGCACCTTCTCGCCGTGTTTGTGTGGGTTTCGCCCCCACAGCCCAAAGATGTGCAGTTTAGGTGGATTGGCCACTCTAAATTGCCCCTTAATTGGAAAAAATGAATTGGGTACTCTAAATTTATTTTTATAAATGAAGGAATTAATAAACACCAAAGTCCACTAGATTTGAAATGAGCCAAAATACTATTTATTTTAATGTGACAATGCAAACCCAGGCAACTATAGATACAATAATATCACATTAATACAGATTTAAATAATAGAATCAATCTTTTCTAAATAAATTTAGAGTACCCAATTATTTTTTTCCCAATTAAGGGGCAATATAGCGTGGCCAATCCACCTACCCTGCACATCTTTGTGTTGTGGGGGGAGACGCACGCAGATACAGGGTGAATGTGCTAACTCCACACGGACAGTGACCCGGGGTAGGGATTGAATCTGGGACCCCAGCACCTCATGGGTCATGAGGCAGCTGTGCTAACCACTGCACCACCGTGCTGCCATAGAATCAATCTTTAGGGCTAAATTGTAGGATTGCTTATAGAGAATAATCCAATAGATAACAGCCAACCTGGATTCAAAAGTGTGTGTGTGTGGGTGGTGGTGGGGGTGGGCGGGGAGGGGGGGGGGGTGGTCCTGATTTACCAATTTCCTTGATAAATGCAAGGAAGCAGCATCCTACAGGGACTGTTGAAGTTTTATAAATGTGATGTACAAAGACCTCCAAAAAGCTTTTGACCAGTTTCTCTCTGGAAAAACACAATTTAATTTTAAAGCAGTGGAAATCCGAGCTAAACTGGGGACTGGATAGGAAGTTGTATATGTGATGTTCAGCAGTTAATATTAATTAGAGCAATGGTGGTGGATGGAAGGAAGGATTCAATGGGTATCACCTGTGGCTCGGTGACAGCATGCTTGCCTCAGAAATAGAAGGCTGTGGGCTCCAGCTGTATTCAATGTTTTATTTTATTTATTTTTAAAATAAATTTAGGGTACCAATTCTTTTTTTTCCAATTAAGGGGCAATTTTAGCATGGCCAATTCACCTACCCTGCACATCTTTTTGGGTTGTGGGGGTGAGACCCACGCAGACATGGGGAGAATGTGCAAACTCCACACGGACAGTGATGCAGGGCGGGGATGGAACTTGAGTCTTCGGCGCCATGAGGCAGCAGTGCTAACCACTGCTCCACCATGCTGCCCTTGAAGTTCCATTCCAGAGACCCAGCTTAACATCTAGGCTGATTGCTGTATCGGAGAGGGAATTCTGCCCTTTGGAAACTCTCTGGTGAATGTAAAAGATTCTATGTCACTATTTGAAGAGGAGATTTTCCTAATGTCCTGGTCAATATTTTTTTACACTTCAGCTAACATCACTAAAACAGATCAGACGTGCAGGTTAGGTGGATTGGCTATGCTAAATTGCCCTTAGTGTCCAAAAAGATTAGGTGGGATTACGGGGATAGGGCGGAGACGTGGGCTTAAGGAGGTGCTCTTTCCAAGGGCTGGTGCAGACTCGATGGGCTGAATGGCCTCCTTCTGCCCTGTAAATTCTATGATTCTATGATCTGCTCATCATCACATTGCTATTTGTCGGAATTGCCACATTGCGCACACTGCAGCAGTGACTACACTTCAAAAGCACTTCACTGATTGTAAAGTACTTGGGGTGTCCTGAGGTCATGAAAAGCACTAAATTCATGAAAATCTTTCTTTGCCCATGATAGGTTTTTGGATCCCCACTCATTTTTTAATTTATAAAAATTACTTAAGTCAGGAAACTTTGTGAAAACTGAACGAATGTTCAAGTGTATCAAACTCAATCAAAATTGCGGAGGCAGCCAAGGACCTATAACATAGAACATAGAACATAGAACAATACAGCGCAGTACAGGCCCTTCGGCCCACGATGTTGCACCGAAACAAAAGCCATCTAACCTACACTATACCATTATCATCCATATGTTTATCCAATATAGAACATAGAACAATACAATCATAGAATTTACAGTGCAGAAGGAGGCCATTCGACCCATCAAGTCTGCACCGGCTCTTGGAAAGAGCACCCTACTCAAGGTCAACACCTCCACCCTATCCCCATAACCCAGTAACCCCACCCAATACTAAGGGCAATTTTGGACACTAACGGCAATTTATCATGGCCAATCCACCTAACCTGCACATCTTTGGACTGTGGGAGGAAACCGGAGCACCCGGAGGAAACCCACGCACACACGGGGAGAACGTGCAGACTCCGCACAGACAGTGACCCAAGCCGGAATCGAACCTGGGACCCTGGAGCTGTGAAACAATTGTGCTATCCACAAGGCTACCGTGCTGCCCTGAGCTAGACATGAGTTAGAAAAATATGTTGATAGGTGAAACAGTAGAATATTGTAATAAATAAATGTAAATTATTGCACATAGGAAGATTGATGACAAAATATTATGGGTGAAACTGGAAGTGATTTTGCAGTTTTATTAGATTTGGCTCTTGACATGTCCAATCAACGTGGAGCAACATTTTACCAAAAAAATGTAATGCTAAACTGTAAAGGCAAACTGCAGAGTACAAGTTGTAGGAAGTCATGCTTAAACTGTGTGGTGCTCTGGCCAAACCGGACCTTGATGCTAATAATATAATCTAGCACTGCAACATTAGTGCCAGCACTGTGGAGATGTGATCTGTGCCTGAACAAAAGAGGCACACCTTGATGGGTAATATGAAATGATTGCATCTGCATAAATTATTAGTGCTATGGACAGGTCAAGATGTGCCAAACATCTACTCTTGGATGCCAGCAGGCTTGAAAGTATACTGGATGACTGTTGTGCAACAGGCATTACTAGAATGGGTGAGGACAATATGCAATGTGCAAGCTAATAAGAAGCACACCGGACATCATTCACTGGGTAAACGAGTATTGGTGTTAGGGCTGCCAGGTGAATGGTGGCCTCGCCTTAATGATGGCCTCCCCTTCGGTGCCTGTTGGAACGGATGCCATCCACTGTTCAGGCACTTCAGCCATGTTAGGGGGCAGCCACCAAATTTACATAATATGTGACTACCTAATGTGTGCTGTGCACAACTTGTGTACGGACTCTCTTTCTTCAACAGCTGCATTGAGGCACTGCCAAAAGTTTGAACTATTGTGGGTTTTAAGCCTGCATGCCAGATTTGTTTGGGGGGGGATTTCCTGCCATCATATTATCAGTCACTTTGCATGTTATGCAGAGTTCTGATTGCTAAGGTACGAAGGAAACTTTCAAGTCTTGGAGATGGTGCAGTGAACGGGTCATAAACCTGATTCTAAGTGTCAGAAAACGTAGTTAGAAGGAAAAACTTGACAAAGTTGGGTTGTTCGATCACTGAAGGAATTGGGCCAAGAAGGGATGTCATGGACAAATTATCATAGAATCCCTATAGTGTAGAAGGAGGCTATTTGGCCCATCGAGTCTGCACCAAGCCTCTGAAAGAGCACCCTACCTAGGCCCACTCTCCCGCCAGATCCCTGTAACCCCACCTAACCTTGGGGCATTAAAGGGCAATTTAGCATGGCCAATCCACCTAACCTGCATATCTTTGTGCAGCATGGTGGCGCAGTGGTTAGCACTGCTGCCTTACGGCTCCGGAGTCCCAGGTTCGATCCCGGCCCTGGGTCACTGTCCGTGTGGAGTTTGCACATTATCCCCGTGTTTGTGTGGGTTTCGCCCCCACAACCCAAAGATGTGCAGGGTAGGTGGATTGGCCACGCTAAAATTGCCCCTTAATTGGAAAAAATGAATTGGGCACTCTAAATTAAAAAAACAACCCCTGCATATCTTTGGATTGCGGGAGGAAACCGGAGTATTTAATTTATTAAGAAGCTGAATGCTGTATATCAATTAACCTAATAAATGGTTTTGTCTAGTCTTCTGAAATCCCTTTCAGTTATGTAAAACTTGGGCCGGTAATTTCTGGTTCTGCCCTTGGCAGGAATCAATGTGGGTGGGACCGGGAAATTTGGAGAGCAGCCAGAAGTCCATTGATTTTGGCCGGGAATTTCGACGGGAATGAAAAATCCCGGTCCTGTTTACTCACATGGTGGATTAGCACAGTCATAAAAAATTCTATTTTTTTGTGATAAATCCAGGTCCGGCTGTATTCATAAAACTGCACCAGGTTACCAATCTTAAATATATCAAGGAATATTTTTCAGTGCAGGAAAGAAGATGAAAAAATTACATTCTAAAATACAGCCCAATTGCTCTAGTTCATGGAACGCTTTTGTTTGTTGATATGAAAACAGGTTTGAGTGGAAACTTGAGCAAAATTCAACTTAACAATCCAGAGTAATTTTGAATGCAATATCTGCCAATTGCACCCAATCAGGAAGCTCTTTTAAAAAAAATAAGTTTACGCTTTATCATTTGAACTATGGACAAAGAAACATGCCATAACAGGGGAAGCAACAAGGCAAGCAGCAAACAGTACAATAAGAAGATAATAATATCCTGAAGATATGGGCAAATGTTACATGGAATTGTCTTGGAGAACACCTCCATACTCAGCATTCAAAATGGTATACCATCTGTATTTAGATCTGGAGAGCCCATGGGTTGCTTTAAACAAAGTGCCGTATTCTCTGCTGCTGCCCTCGGCCAAAATGTCGGGGGTGGGGAGTCCATTAAGGGGAATACTAGGTCCCTTCAGCCATTTAATCATCATTCGGCCCATCTCTGGACTGTGAGAAGAAACCAGAGCACCTGGAGGAAACCCACACAGACACGTAGAGAACGTGCAAACTCCACACAGTCACCCAAGGTCGGAATCGAACCCGGGTCCCTGGTGCTGTGAGGCAGCAGTGCTAACCACTGTGCCACCATACACAAAGTTGGGAAAGAGTTGCGTGCAATTGGACCAGAATTTAGGTATGAGTTTGGGGATCTCGCTGGGTGCCAAGATGGCAGGCCTCAGTGAGAGGCCAAGCACAAGAATGCAAGAGATGGGAACAGGATTGAACCATACGGGCTGTTGGGCCTTCTCAACCATTCAATAGGACCACGACTGATCCTGGGCTCCAACTCCAAGATGAGAAAAGAACTCCAAAGAGGGGGTGGGTAGGGAGCTGGAATTTTTTGGAGACAATAGGGTGTGAGGGGTAGGCATTAAATCCAGCCCCATATCTCGATAAACAAGTCAATGATTTAAGAAGTGGCCCATATAAATCCATCCCAAACAACTGACAAAAATACTGATCCAACGACTTTAGAAACAATGGGCTGGATTCTCCCAAAATGGGGCTATGTCCCTATGCCGGTGTAAAAACGCTGGCATTGCACTCCCGAGTTTTCTCAAAATAATACAAGCCGATTCACTTACCTGCAGGGGGCTAGCAGGGACCCTGAGTGCTTCACGCAGCTTTGGCTGCGGATAAAGGCCCACGCACGTCCGGTTTCGAGCCTGCGCATGCGCATGGCGGCGGCCTCCAGCGGCCGCGCTGAGCACCATGGCGGACTCGGACCGCGGAGGCATCTGGAAGATGTAGGCCCCCCCGATCAGCCACGTGCCCGAGGATCCGTCCGGCCCGATCTTTCCCCCGGCTGTCCATAACGTCCCCCCCCCAGTGCCTGGTCCCCCTGTCCCCCAGCAGGGCAGCCGCGGATTGAGTCCACAACCGCCATGACAGAGTCCCGACTGGCCATAGCATGTTAGTTTCACGCCATCGGGAATTCGGCCGGTTGGGAGCGGAGGATCGCTGGGCAGGCCTCTGACAATGCCCCCCCTGCCGCGTGGAGTACTACGCGAATATGTGATGTTCGGGGCCCGGAGAATCGCCGGACCGGCGCGGGACCGATTTTGGCGCGAAATCGGATTCTCCGTCCCCGCATCAAACGCGATTTTGGCGCGGGGCTGTAGACAATCCAACCCAATATCTCGTCTCTGGGAAGATGAGGAGCTGTATGTCAAACAAGTAAGAAAGGGCACCGCCTATTGAAAACATTTCATGTTTAAGATAAAGAGAAAAGGTGGATTTTCCCACCTCCTGTCAACATTTTTACATAACCAGTAAATGCTAATGCCATGACTTATATTCCAGTTCTTCATTTTAGGATTCTTCTATCCAAAATAGTTTATCTTCCTCCAATCTATTCATAAATCTATTTAATAAGTTTATCTTGATGTGATGAAATTTAACTCTGGTTCCTTATTTTGTGGCTGTCCTGATTTTTTTGATGAAAGGCTGACCACTGCAGCGTTGGTTAGGATTCTTGTGCCAAATTAACTTGGGCAAAGGAAGCAGATAGAGATTGTTAAATACCTTACATTTAATGGGGTTTTTCGAATTTTAAATACATTTCCTGTAGTCCCAACCATATATCAAAATGTCCACCTTAGCGTTCTCTGATTTAAAGTTATTTTCCTGCAGAATAAATTGAGCAGGTTGTGGCTCAGTGATCTTCACTAAGCTGTGTGGCTGCCTGCAACTGGCCTGCTGATGCTTTTACATTGGACAGCGGCCAGAGTACTGACAAGAACTCTGTAAACAGTGAAAGTTGCCTACGCTGCTTAGCCATTTGCCATGGCACAATGCACAACACGTGATAACTATTTGTAGTCTGATATGGTCGGAAGCACTTATCCTTCTTTCTGATCTAATTTGTTCCTACTTTTGTTGTTGCAATGTGTTACACCCTTGAACTAGGCTCCAACCTGTGTTATTCTTTGCAATCTTACGAATGCCAACTAATCTACATTTCAGAGCATGTTTGACTGCTGCCATCCGGTGATACAGGATAAAGGAAATAGGGTAATTTGCATATCTTGTTTGTAGCATAAAGGTTTTGTGTAAACTTATTTTTTATTGCACAAATATAAGGCTGCCTTTACAAGTCGTTCTTTTTTATGGAAGAAGGTTTGTTTTATAGTGTATTTAATGAATTATTCAGAAAGTGGCCCGATTTTGTGTTTCAGTCACCTTGACCCTGAGTGATCAGGGTTCCTTGGCGGTAAAATAAACATGAAAGTTTTCCTCTGAAGTTTAGGTTTTGTGGTGCTTTCGGCCTTGTTTGGTTGTATAAATTAATGCTCAATATTCCTGTAAATCAGACCTTGCAGTAAAATTGGCTTCTTGTCATTTTGCTGCTCCTTGTGTACTTTAGTTCAATGGTAGCATTTTGAAAGTTGAATTCTCACTCCAGACCCAGAGCGTTCATAGTCCCATTCTAAGATCAGAGTTTCATGATTCACTCACGGGTCAGAGGCTTCATAGTCAGTCCAGATTCAAAGGGGACAAAATTCAATAGCCCGACAATAGGCATGAGGACCACAATGCAGGATATAATTGGGCTTGTTGCTTTACAATGCTTTATAACTAATAGGATTGCCATGTGCAGCTTGCGCTAACTGTGCAGGTAAGTGGGTGCTGGCCTCCGCAGGCAGCCAAAGATTGTAAAAGGCTAGTACCACCTTAAGCTAAAAGGAAAGCAAAATACTACAGATGTTGGAAATCTAAAAACAGAAAATGTTGGACAAACTCAACAGGTCTGGCAGCATCTGTGGAGAGAGAAACAGAGCTGAGACACAACTGATTCTTATGAGGAAAGCTGGAAGAATAGCATATCGTGGATTCAGTGGATTCTGAGGTGCAGATGAGGAGACACATGCTTTATTCACAGGGAGACGAGACCCCCTACACAAACTCTCGGAAGGAGGCGCAGTGGGTTAGCCCTGTTGCCTCATGGCGCTGAGGTCCCAGGTTCGATCCAGACTCTGGGTCACTGTCCGTGTGGAGTTTGCACATTCTCCCCGTGTTTGCGTGGGTTTCACCCCCACAACCCAAAGATGTGCAAGGTAGGTGGATTGAACACGCTAAATTGCCCCTTAATTGGAAAAAAATGAATTGGGTACACTAAATTTATTTTAAAAAACTCTCGGAAGGAAATAGATAGCTGTGGTAGTCAATTCCAGAAGGTTAGCCCCGAGGATCTGAATGCAGTTCCGCAGGAAGTTCAATAGTTCATATGAATGGGTCAATGTCAGTGAATGGATCATCAAAAGCCAAATCCTTACGTCTGTACCACGAGACTCCGCAACTGCTCAATGCATCTCACCCCCATCTCACACCTACCAACAATCTCTATTAATTGCAACATACCTACATTCATAGATTTACCTTACTGTCGCACGCTGAGGATTTCTGCAAGCCTCGTATTCAAATCTCACAGCTTGCATACACTGCCAGCAAGTGCACCATGAAACAAATAGTTGCAGCATAGTAGAAAGCCATTTGGGCCATTTTATCTGCCAGACAAGAGTAACTCAACTAATGCAATTTTTTTCTCTTCGTTTGCCTATCCAAATCCTGTTGAAAGCCACATTTGAATCTACCACCATCACACTCTCAGGCCATGCATTACTGATCCTAATCACTTGTTGCATTGGCAGCTTTTCCTCATGTCACCATTGCTTCATTTGCCAATCGCCTTAAATTGGTGCCTTTTTGTTTTTGACACGTCTGCCAATAGGGACAGTTTCTCCCTATTTACTCTATCCAGACCCTCACAATTTTGAATACCTCTATCCTCCTCTCAGCCTTCTTTTCTTTAAGGAGGGCAATCCCAGCTTCATCAATCTATCCATGTGATTGAAGTCTCTGCAATCATTCTCGTAAATCTTTTCTGCATTCTCTTTAAAGCCTCCACATCAGTGATGGGCAACCTAGGCTAGTGGGTGGGCCACATGTGACCCTCCTTCATCTCAGTGGGCTGCAAGATTGAAATTAGGCTTGTTCACTAACCATGGCCCCATGAATAAGATTAAATACATTTAATAGACATTGAATATTACATAATGAGTTATAGAAAATGCTTCATCATTTATGTATTAATAGCACTGTCATCAACCTCAAACAGTAAAAAGAAAAAGTATTTTGCACTTTGACACAGAGGGAGCACACGACTCTCACAGTCAATGTGTGCAAACAGCATGCACCTTACTTCACTTGTTTTAGGTTCATATCACTTCAGTCAAGCAAATGACGCGGATGGAAATCAGTGGAATGTGACAGCACTGCACGTGGGCAACAGTCAACAAAATGTCTTGTGGGCCACACTCCGAACCCAGATCTGGCCCCTCGACTGCAGGTTGCCCTCCACTGCTCCCCATCCTTCCTAAAGTGTGGTTCTTAGAATTGGACGCAATACTTAAGTTGAGGTTGAGCCAGTGTTTTCAAAGGATTCATTTTAACTTCCTTCCTTTTATATTCTATATCTCCCTCTATAAAGCCTAGGCCACATGCTTTATTAACCACTTTCTCAAGCCGCACCATCCTCTTCAAAGATTTGTTCGCATATACCCCAATTACAACCACAGCATCCAAACAGATTGTACGACAATTACGAGCACACTTCCCTCCTTGCAAAATTATGTAAGACTAAATTGAAGGCAACAGAAGCTAATCGCAGGGGCTCTGGTTCATCTATATGCCTTGACTCCCATGGTGCATGTAATTATTGGAGCTGCAAGGGTAGCACGGTGGCGCAGTGGTTAGCACTGGGACTACGGCGCTGAGGACCCAGATTCGAATCCCGGTCCTGGGTCACTGTTCATGTGGAGTTTGCACATTCTCCCCATGTCTGCGTGGGTTTCACCCCCACAACCCAAAAAGATGTGCAGGTTAGGTGGATTGGCCATGCTAAATTGCCCCTTAATTGGAAAAAAATAATAATTGGGTATTCTAAATTTAAAAAAATAATTATTGGAGCTGCCTTTGCTGAGGCCTTGGCCAGTGGCATGGCTGAAATGATAGATAATCCTTCTTCTCACATCCTGTTTAGCCCTGATCACAGACTTTCTTCTGATTTAGAGTTTGCAGGTGGTATAAACATGCGCCTTGTACTTCACCCCATTTTCCCCACTAAGCTTTGCCATACTGCAGACTGGCCAGACATGGGGGAAAAGCAACAGATGGAAGAATAGGGAAACATGGATGATGAAAAAACATCGACAATCGATTTCACACTTGGAGCCACAGTTTAGCTACTGACACTGCAGGTAATTTAGAGGGTAGCTTAGTGGAGGTGTCTGCACATTGTGAGCTACTGGGCACAAGTGGCCTGCAGTCAAGGGCATGGGTACTACAGGTGCCAGCTTGTCAAGGTCGCAGAGGAGTTTTGCTGCAGAGGTTTCAGATGAGAACTTCAATGGGTCAGGTTACAGGAGCAGCTGATGGGTATGTATATTGACATTCCTAGTGCATTTGCAGGCTTGCAGAAAGTTGGCAAGCAATGTTCCAGAGCATGGAAGAGTTTGGCAATTTTGTCGGCACATGGAGCCTATCCTCTCCAGCGTGGAAGTCATGGCCAACTCTATATGGACACTTGTGAATCCCCAGCCATGATGGTCGATGTCTCAGCTTCCTTTGCAGCAAAAGCAGAAGTCACCCATCATCTGAATGTTGCAGTGGAAGCTCAGATGGAGGTTATGCAACGTTGGTTTGCTGCCAGTGTTCAAAGGATTTGGCAGTGTGTCACAGCAGCTGCTGCACATCAACAAGGCAAAGAAAGGAAAAAGTTACATTTATGCTTTACAGTCATTGAAGTACTTTTTGAAGTTTAGTCCTTGTTATAATTGTAAGGTGCACTCAGCAAGGTCACACAAAACAATGCGTTAAAGATAAGTTGTTTTGGCATAGTGGTTAGCACTGCTGTCTCACGGCGCCGAGGTCCCAGGTTCGATCCCAGCTCTGGATCACAGTCCGTGTGGAGTTTGCACATTCTCCCCGTGTTTGCGTGGGTTTCGCCCCCACAACTCAAAAGATGTGCAGGGTAGGTGGATTGGCTACGCTAAATTGCCCCTTAATTGGAAAAAATTAATTGGGTACTCTAAATTTATATTAAAAAAGATAACTTGTTTTTTGTGAGGACACCACAGAATCCTAGAATTTTTACAGCACAGAAGAAGGCCTTTCTACACATTGTGTCTGCACCAGTTCCCTTAGAAAGAAATTCACTTAGTGCCATTCTCCTGCTTTCTCGCTGTAGCCCTGCACATTCTTCCTTTCAGACAACAGTCCACTTCCCTTTTGAACATTTCAATTAAACCTGCCTCCACCACACTCCCAGGCGTGCATTCCGAACCCTAACCACTCGTTGTGTGAGAACGTTTTTCCACATCTCACTATTGTTTCTTTTGCAAATGACTTGAAACATGTGCCCTCTTGTTCTCAATCATAGAATTTACAGTGCAGAAGGAGGCCATTCGGCCCATCGAGTGCACCGGCTCTTGGAAAGAGCACCCTACCCAAGGTCAACACCGCCACCCTATCCCCATAACCCAGTAACCCCACCCAACACTAAGGGCAATTTTGGACACTAAGGGCCAATCCCTAACCTGCACATCTTTGGACTGTGGGAGGAAACCGGAGCACCTGGAGGAAACCCACGCACACACGGGGAGGATGTGCAGACTCCGCACAGACAGTGACCCAAGGTGGAATCGAACCTGGGACCCTGGAGCTGTGAAGCAATTGTGCGATCCACAAGGCTACCGTGCTGCCCCCTTTCATGAATGGGAACAGTTTCTCCCTGTCTATCTGTGCAGACCCCTCATGATTTTGAATCACCCTATCAAACTGCCCTAACTTCTCCAATCTTTCTTCATTCCTGAAGTTCCTCATTTCAGGGACCATTCTTGTGAACCTTTTCTGCACCCTCTCTAATGCCTTCACATCCTTCCCAAAGTGCAGTTCCCAGAACTGGACATAATACTCCAGCTGAGACGGAACTAGTGTCTAATACAAGTTCACGTATTAGTGAGAGGCAGCACGGTTTTGTGAAGGGGAGGTCGTGTCTCACTAACTTGATAGAGTTTTTCGAGGAGGTCACTAAGATGATTGATGCAGGTAGGGCAGTAGATGTTGTCTATATGGACTTCAGTAAGGCCTTTGACAAGGTCCCTCATGGTAGACTAGTACAAAAGGTGAAGTCACACGGGATCAGGGGTGAACTGGCAAGGTGGATACAGAACTGGCTAGGCCATAGAAGGCAGAGGGTAGCAATGGAGGGATGCTTTTCTAATTGGAGGGCTGTGACCAGTGGTGTTCCACAGGGATCAGTGCTGGGACCTTTGCTCTTTGTAGTATATATAAATGATTTGTAGGAAAATGTAACTGGTCTGATTAGTAAGTTTGCAGACGACACAAAGGTTGGTGGAATTGCGGATAGCGATGAGGACTGTCTGAGGATACAGCAGGATTTAGATTGTCTGGAGACTTGGGCGGAGAGATGGCAGATGGAGTTTAATCTGGACAAATGTGAGGTAATGCATTTTGGAAGGTCTAATGCAGGTAGGGAATATACAGTGAATGGTAGAACCCTCAAGAGTATTGAAAGTCAAAGAGATCTAGGAGTACAGGTCCACAGGTCATTGAAAGGGGCAACACAGGTGGAGAAGGTAGTCAAGAAGGCATACGGCATGCTGGCCTTCATTGGCCGGGGCATTGAGTATAAGAATTGGCAAGTCATGTTGCAGCTGTATAGAACCTTAGTTAGGCCTCACTTGGAGTATAGTGTTCAATTCTGGTCGCCACACTACCAGAAGGATGTGGAGGCTTTAGAGAGGGTGCAGAAGAGATTTACCAGAATGTTGCCTGGTATGGAGGGCATAAGCTATGAGGAGCGGTTGAATAAACTCGGTTTGTTCTCACTGGAACGAAGGAGGTTGAGGGGCGACCTGATAGAGGTATACAAAATTATGAGGGGCATAGACAGAGTGGATAGTCAGAGGCTTTTCCCCAGGGTAGAGGGGTCAATTACTAGGGGGCATAGGTTTAAGGTGAGAGGGGCAAGGTTTAGAGTAGATGTACGAGGCAAGTTTTTTACGCAGAGGGTAGTGGGTACCTGGAACTCGCTACCGGAGGAGGTAGTGGAAGCAGGGACGATAGGGACATTTAAGGGGCATCTTGAGAAATATATGAATAGGATGGGAATAGAAGGATACGGACCCAGGAAGGGTAGAAGATTGTAGTTTAGTCGGGCAGTATGGTCGGCACGGGCTTGGAGGGCCGAAGGGCCTGTTCCTGTGCTGTACATTTCTTTGTTCTTTGTTCTTTGTTCAACATAACCTCCTTGCTCTTGTACTTTGTGCCTCTATTAATAAAGTCCAGGATATGCTTTAATAACTGCTCTCTCCACCTGTCCTGTAACCTTCGAAAATGAAAATGAAAATCACTTATTGTCACAAGTAGGCTTCAAATGAAGTTACTGTGAAAAGCCCCTGGTCGCCACATTCCGGCGCCTGTTCGGGGAGGCTGATACGGGAATGATTGATGCACAAATGCACACCCTCGCCCCGCCACTCTGGCACACCTTTTAGAATTGTACCCTTTATTATATATTGTCCCTCCACATTCTTTCTACTAAAATGAATCACTCCACATTTCTCTGCATTAAACTTAATCTTCCAACTGTCCGCCTATTCCACCAGCTTGTCTATGGCTTTTTGAAGCTCTACACTATCCTCCTCACATTTCACAATGCTTTCAAGCTTTTTAATCATTTGCAAACTTTTAAATTATGTCCATCAACAAGGTTCTATGTCCCCTGGGGAACTCCACCACAAACCTTCAGAGAGTCCGATTCATTAATTCTGCCAATTCTGTATCCACATTGCTACTATCCCTTTTATAATAATCTTTATTGTCAGAAGTAGGCTTATTCCATGTTTATTCCATGAACTATAACTTTGCTTATAATTTTGTTGGAAGTCCATGGAAACCACATCAGCAGCATTACCCTCATCGACTGACCCTCTCTGTTACCTCATCAAAAAAATTCCAGCAAGTTAGTTAAACATGATTTTCCCTTTGGAAATCTATGTTGGCTTTCCTTAATTAACCCACATTTGCCGACATGACTATTTGTCCAGAATTATTGGCTGGGATTCTCTGGTATCCGGCGGGCGGGCTGTACCGGCGCCAAAGAGTGGCGTGAACCACTCTGGCGTCGGGCCGCCCGGAAGGTGCAGAATTCTCTGGGTTAGGCCGGCGCTGGAGTGGTTGGCGCCATGCCAACCGGCGCCGAAGAGCCTCTGCCGGCCGGCGCGAGTTGGCGCATGCGCAGGAGCGCCAGCGTGTTCCCAGAACCGCTGCCGTGATTCCTGCGCATGCGCAGGGAGTTTCTTCCCCGCGCCGGCCATGTGGAGCTTTACACATGCCGGCGCGGAGGGAAAGAGTGCCCCCACAGCACAGGCCCGCCTGCAGATAGGTGGGCCCCCATCGCGGGCCAGGCCACCGTGAGTGCCGCCCTGGGGCCGGATCCCCCCCCCCTGCCGAGGACTCCGCAGGCCGCCCTCAGAGCCAGGTCCCGCCGGGACGGACCTGGTCTAATCCACGCCAGCGGGACTGGCTGAAAATGGGTGGCCGCTTGGCCCATCGAGGACCGGAGAATCGCTGGTGCGGTGCAATCCCCGCCCCCGCCAAAAAGCCGGCGCCGGAGAATTCGGCAGCCGGCGTTGGAGTGGCGGGGCGGGATTCACGCCACCTCCCGACGATTCTCTGACCTGGCGGGGGTCGGAGAATCCCGCCCATTGTTTCTAGAAGTTCCTACACCAACAAAGATAAAATGACCTGTAACAGTACTAATAATAATCATCTTTATTATTGTCACAAGTAGGATTCCGTTTTATGTTGGCTGCCAGTCTCTTTTCATACTCACTTTTTGTTTCTCTAATTTGCTTCTTCACCTCCACTCTGAACCTTCTCTATTTAGCCTGGTTCGCAGTTGTAGTTTTACCCTGACATTTGTCATAAACGCACTTTTTCGTCTGTATCTTAATTTCTATCCAGAGGTTTTTGCCCTACTTTCCCTTTTGAGGGAATATGTCTTTACTGTGCCAAGGATAACTTCCTAAATTTTCTTTGAAATAATGCAGTGTTTTTTTTTGATCCACCTGATAAGGCAGTTGAGAGCTCAGTTTAATGCCTCATCTCAAAGTCTGCAACATTTTATACTCAAGCCCTGAAATGGACTTGAACCTAGAACCTTGTGATTCAGAGGTGTGTATGCTACCAATTGAACCACAACTGACATTCTCTTTTAAAAAAAATATTTTTATTCTCCACCTTTTTCACATTTTCTCCCAAATTTACACCCAACAATAAACAATAATCAGTAACGAATGCAATGTCAATCCCCATATCAATAACAACAATCCCATCCTCCCACCAAACCCCAAACATTAGCCCGCATGTTAACATAAACAAATAACAATAAGGAATCAGGAATCACCCATAGTCACCATTAACACATACAGTCCCCCTCCCCAACTCTCCCAATCCCCCCCCACCTAATGTTCAATGTTATCCAATTCTCTAAAGTGCATAATGAATAACGCCCATGAATTGTAGAACCCCTCAATCCATCCCCTCAGTTCAAATTTGACCTTCTCAAGAGTCAATAATTCCAGCAGGTTCCCCCCGCCATGCCAGGGCACAGGGTGGAGAGTTGATCTCCATCCCAACAGGATCCGCCTTCGGCCGATCAACGACGCGAAGGTTACACATTTGTCTCCGCACCCATTTCTAACCCCAGCTGGTCCGATACCCCGAATATGGCCTCCCGAGGGCCCGGGTCCAGTTTCACGTGCACCACTTTGGAGATTACCCTAAAAGCTTCCTTCCAGTAATCCTCCAGCTTTGGACAGGACCAAAATATATGAACGTGATTTGCGGGCCCCCCTAGCAACGTTCACACACATCTTCTACCCCCTCAAAGAGCCGGCTCATCCTCACCCTTGTGAGATGTGCTCTATATACCATCTTCAGCTGTATCAGCCCGAACCTCATGCACAAGGTGGAGGCGTTCACCCTCCGGAGCACCTCACACCAGAACCCCCTCCTTCATACCCTCCCCCAACTCTTCCTCCCACTTTGCCTTGATCCCTTCCAGCGGTGCCTTCTCCTCTTCCAAAATAGCCCTGTAAATCGCCGACACTACCCCTTCTCCTGTCCCCCTGTCGTAAGCATCTCCTCCAGCAATGTGGAGGCCGGCTCTACCGGCAAGCTCTGTATCTCCTTTCTGGCAAAGTCTTGAACCTCCACGAATCTAAATATTTCCCCCTGCTCCAGCCCATACTTCGCTCCCAGCTCCTTCAATCCTGCAAACTGACCCCCAGGAAACAAATCTTTTAGTGTCCTAATTCCTTTCTTCTCCCATCTCCGAAAATTTCTATTCCACTTCCCTGGCTCAAATCTAGGGTTCCCCCGAATCGACATTTCCCTTGACCCTGCCCCCAACCCGAAGTGTTGGCGAAACTGTCTCCAAATTCTCAACAAAGCTATTACTACCGGACTTCCTGAGTATTCACAACTGACATTCTAGTGGGACAATTAAATGTACTCGGCCCTCCTAGAATATAGCGTTTAGCGGCCTTTTTGGAACAATTGATGGCAAACTGGGAGATGTTTAAAATATTGCCACCTCTAGTCTGAATGGAACCTAATGAAAGTTCACCGGCATCATCATCTTCACAACCACTGGTAATACCAAACTTGTCCTACTCTGAGGCTGCACTGTTGCTGCAGCAGGTGACAGTTGACAGTGAGGATGTTCCTTAGTGACATAGCAATGTTTAAGATGTTCCTCACTGAAGTTCAGGTAGGGTTTGAAACACACTGGAGGGTATATGGCTTCCTGCCGAAAGTCCATCTATACGTCCATCTCCTCCCTCTTCCACTCCCTGCTCTATGTCACCGTTCTCGATTCTCAAAGTCATGCTGTATTCCAAGTGGAGTGTCAAAAATGTAACCATGCCTGTGAGCAACTGGTTTGTGCAGAATTCCTGAAGTTAGGACCAAGAACGTCAGCACGTGCTGCATCACTTCTTAAAAAATCTCCAGAACCCAACAAATGCCTCTACAATCACAACAAGAGCCAGGAGAAATCAATCATCAACCTACCTGTAAGTATTTGACGATTCTTTTAAATAGCAGTGCTGGGTCTTTTCTGCTTCCTGTGTAAGGTTGAGAGAATGTAAGCAAGTGCGTTCAGTTCAAAATAGCAGTGTTGGCATCAAATTATTTGTACCCTTTAAACCCCGTCTTTGTATATCAAACTGGAATCATACTAGTCAGTCTAGCCAATTATAC
The DNA here is from genome assembly GCF_047496885.1 of Scyliorhinus torazame. Taxonomy (NCBI): domain Eukaryota; kingdom Metazoa; phylum Chordata; class Chondrichthyes; order Carcharhiniformes; family Scyliorhinidae; genus Scyliorhinus; species Scyliorhinus torazame. Next base: position 214,560,373 of record NC_092710.1, read on the forward strand.
CTGGTCTTTGGATGAGATAGCCATTAGGTTCATTTGTCTCTACCAGAAATGGTAATTTAGTCTTTAGTTTCTTTTATATTTACCTTCTCTGAAACCACAGACATGGGATCCATTGATCCATAGAGAAAGACTATGCATCCGTTCCTGTCAGTGAACAGTGGTACATTCTCAGCCACCTTTGGGGGTCTGTGTCCTTCTTAAAAATATAAAACTCAGGTCTTTTTAAAGTCCAATATCTCCATGTGTAATTCCAGGGTTTATTCTCCATCATCATAACAATACTAATGCCCTCACCAAAATGGTATTCAGAACTTGCACCAGAAGTGTGTGTACATGGCACAAATGGAATTTTGGAACCAAAATGAAATTTGTAGCCCTAACAAAATGGACTCTTAGGCAACCAAATTTTGCAGCAGAAGGAATCAAGTCTTCACAATCAGGGTGTTCATAGCCCCATTCAAGGATCGGGGGTTTTCAGTTTCACTCATAGAATCCCTACAGAATCCATAGAATCCTTACATGCCTCCACCCTATCCCCGTAATCCCACCTAATTTTTGGACATTTAAGGGACAATTTACCATGGCCATCTTTGGACTCCTGAGACTTGAGTATTTAAATTAGGCAGACACTTCAGTGCAGTACTGAGGAAGTGCGTACTATTGGAAGTACTGCCTTTCCATTTGGATGAGACATTAAACAAAGGTCCTATTTACCCTTTTAGGTGGATATAAATCATACTACGGTATTATTAGAGAATAAAATCGGAAGGTTTTTGCTGTGTCTTGGTCAATTACTATCCGTAACCCAACTTCATTGAACAAACAATTTGGCCATTATCCCATTGGTGTTCTGTGTTCATATTGGCTGCTGTTTCTCTTATAATACAACAGTATCTAGACTTCAAAAATACTTTGTCGACTGTGAAACACTTTTGACTTTCCTGAGATTGTGAAAGGAGCTGCAGAATTGCAAGTTCTTTTCTTTTTGTAATTTTCTTTCTAGAGAAACTTGAGAATGTACAGCATTACTGCTCATTTATAAATTTGTTGGTTGATGGTGTGACAGCGTGGCCCTTATAATTGCACTGTGTCACATGAACTGTGGCAATATTTGGTTTTACTAAGATGTGGAGTTGGTTTGTGGAAACTACTTAATTCATTTTTTTCCTGGTAGCAGGTGTCACATCGAACAGTGATGGATGGAAAGTTCCTGTGATTGAATCATGTGATGGACTGATGTGCTATTGTAAGTGATGTGAACTGTATTGGTATTGTGTTTCATTCCAGTTATGGGGGAATAAAATACACTGTACAGGATATTATAACAATACTCTCTGGGAACAATGAGCTGTGACTTTACCTTTGCTCATTGTCTGCACATGTACCTCACTCACAAAACCCGTTTACAATTTATTTCAGGCTGTATCATTGGTGGAATATAACTGGCTTGTTATTGCTCCACTTGCGATCTGAAATTCTTGTATTATTTATTCAGGGTTGCTTTATGAAAGGTAATGTGTAATTTCTAATCATACTGTTCAGAGTGTGCTAAGCATTTTGTTAAGTCAGGAAATTGATAAAATTATATTGATTTAGGGGGCCTGAGCAGGACGAGGTGGTGAGACGGTGCGTGGACCTGCTGAAGAAGGAGGTAATGACCCCGTTGTTGCAGGCAATTGAGGGGCTTAAGGAGACTTTAAAGACCCAGGAGACTGAACTTCGCGTGGTGGAGCAGAAGGTGTCAGGTATTGAGGACGAGGTCCTGGGCCTGGCGGTCAAGACTCAGACGCACGAGGCACTTCATAAAAAGTGTGCTGACAGGATTGAGGCCCTTGAAAATGGAGCGCGAAGGAAGAACCTTAGGATACTAGGTCTCCCGGAGGGTGTGGAAGGAGTGGACTGTGGAGCATACGCAAGTAAGATGCTGAGCTCACTGATGGGTGCTGAGGCCCCTGCGGGCCCCATGGAGGTGGAGTGGGCAAATCGGATCCCGGCGAGAAGACCAAAAGCGGGAGAACCACCGAGGGCGATAATCGTGCGATTCTACCGGCTTTGAGGACAGAGAAGAGGTCCTGAGATGGGCTAAAAAGGTGCGGAGTAGCAGATGGGAGAATGCGGTGGTAAGGATCTACCAGGATTGGAGTGCGGAGGTGGCGAGAAGGAGGGCGAGCTTCAACCGAGCCAAAGAGGTTTTGCACAAAAGGAAGGTGAAGTTTGGGATGCTGCAGCCGGCAAGACTATGGGTCACGCATCAGGAGAGACACTATTATTTCGATACGGCGGAGGAAGCATGGTCCTTCATCAATGAAGAGAAACTGGACCGGAACTGATGGACTGATGCTGCAGGGAACTGTTATTGTTGTTATTATTGTTTTTGTTAATGGGATGGTGAAAGTCAATCGAGAAGTAAACAGGGAAGGGGGGGGGACACTGGGGAAATGTGGGCGCCGGTGAGGGGGGAGAGGCGGGACATAGTCAGAGAATGGGGAAGGAGAGGGGGAGGGGAAAGGGAGCTGCGCCATAAGAGGCGGGTCAGGTAAAGGGATGTTCCCGCGCCAGAAAGAATAAGGCGGGAAAACAGGCGCAAGTCGGATGGGAGTTCCCTCACACCGGGGGGGGTCGAGGAGCGAGCAGGAGTAGCCGGGGTCAGTTGAAGTCAGCTGACTTACGGAAGTGATATGGGGGGAGCAATCAAGCTAGATAGGGATCTAGCGGGGGGGGGGGGGGGGGGGGGGGGGGGGAGGGAGGGGACAACTGGGTTGCTGCTGCGGAAATCCAAAAGGAAATGGCTAAAGAGAGGGTGGTCGGGGGCGAAATGCGGCGCTGGGGGGGCGAGCGGGAGCGCGGAGGCGGGATATGGGACTGGCCTAGAGAAGGTAATGGCTAGTCGACACGGGAGGGGGGCAGGTAGCCCCCCAGTGAGGCTGATCACGTGGAATGTGAGAGGCCTGAATGGACCGCTAAAAAGGGCACGAGCGCTCACGCATTTGAAAGGACTAAGGGCAGACGTGGTTATGCTCCAAGAGACGCACCTAAAGGTGGCGGACCAAGTTAGGCTAAGGAAAGGATGGGCGGGACAGGTGTTCCACTCAGGACTGGACGCAAAGAACAGAAGGGTGGCCATTTTGGTGGGGAAACAGGTAGCATTTGAAGCAAAGACCATCGTAGCAGATAGTGGAGGTAGATATGTAATGGTGAGTGGTAGGCTGGAGGGAATGGAGTTCGTGTTGGTTAATGTGTATGCCCCAAATTGGGACGATGCGGGGTTCATGAGACGGATGCTGGGGCGTATTCCGGACCTGGAGGCAGGAAATTTGATTTTAGGAGGGGACTTCAATACGGTGCTGGACCCGGGGCTAGATAGATCCAGCTCAAGGACTGGAAGAAGGCCGGCAGCGGCAAAGGTACTTAAGGGGTTTATGGACCAAATGGGGGGAGTGGATCCATGGCGATTTCTTAGACCCAGGACTAGGGAGTATTCCTTCTTCTCCCACGTCCATAAAGTGTACTCCCGGATAGATTTTTTTGTTTTAGGAAGGTCGTTGATCTCTAGGGTGGAAGAAGCTGAATACTCAGCCATAGCGGTTTCGGATCATGCCCCACATTGGGTGGACCTGGAAGTAGGAGAGGACAGGGAGCAGAGAACACTCTGGCGATTAGATGTGGGACTGATGGCGGATGAGGGAGTGTGTGGAAGAGTGCGGGGGTGTATCGAGAGATACCTGGAGGTCAATGATGACGGCGAGGTCCCTGTGGGAGTGGTCTGGGAAGCACTAAAAGCGGTGGTCAGAGGAGAGCTGATTTCTATTGGGGCCCACAAAAGGAAAACAGAGGCCAAGGAAAGGGATAGATTACTGGGGGAGATTTTAAGCGTGGACAGGGAATTTGCAGAGACCCCGGAGGAGGAGCTGTACAGGGAGAGGAGACGACTCCAGACCGAGTTTGACCTTCTGACCACCAGAAAGGCGGAGGTACTGTGGAGGAAGGCACAGGGGAGGAGGTATGAATATGGGGAAAAGGCTAGTCGCCTGTTGGCGCACCAATTGCGAAAGAGGGCAGCAGCGAGGGAGATAGGAGGAATTAGGGATGAAAGGGGAGACACTGTGCGAAGGGCAGGAAAGATAAATGAGGTGTTTAAGACCTTTTATGAAGAACTGTACAGGTCTCAGCCCCCAGAGGGAGAGGAGGGGATGCGGCAGTTCCTGGACCAGTTGAGGTTCCCGAAAGTGGAGGAGCAGGCGGTGGCAGGCCTGGGGGCGCCGATTGAGGTGGACGAGGTTATTAAGGGACTGGGAAGCATGCAAGCAGGGAAGGCCCCGGGGCCGGATGGGTTCCCGGTGGAATTCTACAGAAAATATGTGGACTTGTTGGCCCCGTTGTTGGCGAGGACGTTCAATGAGGCCAGGGAAGGGGGGACACTACCTCCGACAATGTCGGAGGCGACGATATCGCTAATTTTGAAGAGGGACAAATATCCAATGCAGTGTGTGTCCTATAGACCTATTTCACTATTGAACGTGGACGCCAAACTGCTAGCAAAGGTGCTGGCATCGAGGATAGAGGACTGTGTCCCAGGGGTGGTGCACGAAGACCAGACAGGGTTCGTAAAAGGGAGACAATTGAATGTTAACGTGCGACGGCTATTAGGGGTGATAATGATGCCCTCAGTGGAGGGGGAGGCAGAGATAGTGGCGGCAATGGACGCAGAGAAGGCATTTGATAGGGTGGAGTGGGAGTATTTATGGGAAGTGTTAAGGAGGTTTGGGTTTGGGAACGGATTTATTCGCTGGGTTAGACTACTTTATGGGACACCAACGGCAAGCGTAGTTACAGGTCGACATAGATCGGAGTATTTCCGATTATATAGGGGAACAAGACAGGGATGCCCGCTGTCTCCATTGTTGTTTGCGCTGGCAATTGAACCTCTGGCCATGGCGCTGAGAGACTCCAGGAAATGGAGAGGGGTGACTAGAGGGGGAGAAGAACACCGAGTCTCGTTATACGCGGATGACCTATTGCTATACGTGTCGGACCCAGCGGGGGGATGATAGAGGTTATGCGAATCTTGAGGAGGTTCGGGGAATTTTCGGGGTATAGGTTAAACATGGGGAAGAGTGAATTATATGTAATACATCCAGGGGACCAGAGTAGAGAGATAGAAGGCTTACCGCTAAGGAAAGTGGAAAGAAACTTCCGATACTTGGGGATTCAGATCGCTAGGAGCTGGGGAACCTTGCACAGACTTAATCTGACACGGCTGGTAGAACAAATGGAGGAGGACTTTAAGAGGTGGGACATGCAGCCTTTATCGCTGGCGGGCAGGGTGCAAGCAATTAAGATGATGGTCCTCCCGAGGTTCTTATTTGTATTTCAATGTCTCCCTATTTTAATCACCAGGACCTTTTTTAATAAAATAGATAGGAGCATTACGAGCTTTGTGTGGGCAGGGAAAGTTCCGAGAGTAAGGAGGGGGTTCCTTCAGCGCAGTAGGGACAGAGGAGGACTGGCACTACCGAACTTGGGAGATTATTATTGGGCCGCCAATGTGGAAATGATACGTAGATGGATGATGGAGGGTGAGGGAGCGGCGTGGAAAAGGCTGGAGAGAAGGTCCTGTAAAGGGACGAGTCTAGAGGCGCTGGTGACGGCGCCGCTACCGTTCTCACCGAAAAAGTACACCACGAACCCGGTGGTGGCGGCAACACTGAACGTATGGGGACAGTGGAGGCGACAGAGAGGGGTGCGGGGAGCTCTGGTGGGGTCCCCTATCAGGAACAACCATAGGTTCGCCCCAGGAAGAATGGATGGAGGATTTCAGAGCTGGTACCAGTTGGGAATTAGGAAGGTGGGAGATTTATTCATAGATGGGACTTTTGCGAGCTTGGGAGCACTGGAGGAAAAGTATAAGTTACCCCGGGGGAATTTTTTGAGATATATGCAGGTGAGGGCGTTTACTAGACAACAGGTGAGGGAATTTCCGCGGCTCCCGACACAGGGGATACAGGACAGGGTGCTTTCAGGGGTGTGGGTCGGAGAGGGCAAGGTGTCAGAGATTTATAGAGAGATGAGAAATGTGTGCTACATAGAGCACACATAACGGGGGCAAGATTGAGCAGGTTCTTTGGAGTGGAGGACAAATGTGGGAGGTGTGGCGGGAGCCCGGCAAACCACGCACATAGGTTTTGGGCGTGCCCGGCACTGGAAGGGTATTGGAAGGGAGTGACGGGAGTGATTTCGCAGGTGGTGAAGGCCCGGGTCAAACCAGGCTGGGGGTTAGCTCTATTTGGAGTTGCGGAAGAGCCGGGAGTGCAGGAGGCGAAAGAGGCCGATATCGTGGCCTTTGCGTCCCTCGTAGCCCGGCGCAGGATCCTACTCACGTGGAAGGAGGCGAAACCCCCCGGACTGGAGGCCTGGGTAAACGATATGGCGGGGTTTATTAAACTGGAGCAGATAAAGTTTGCCCTGAGAGGATCGGCTCAAGGGTTCACCAGGCGGTGGCAGCCATTTCTCGACTACCTAGGGGAACGTTAGAGGGAAGACAGATGACCAGCAGCAGCAACCCAGGGGGGAGTGGGGGGGGAGGGGGGGGGGGGAGGGGGGAGGAGGCCTAGTTGAGTATAGGTCAATAGAGTACGAGGTTTTGTTACTTGTATATTATTATTATTATTATTATTGTTAAAAAGTTAAAAAATTTCTGTTTTGTTATTGTTATCGTTTCGCTTGTTTTGTAAGCGGGAAAAATGTTGCTCAGGGAAAAAAAATTTCAATAAAATATATTTAAAAAAAAATAATTATATTGATTTAGCCAACATGCAAATAGCACCTGACATAAATTAGATCAAAAAACTGAATAAATCTTTGCAAGCCTGGTTCACATGTCATAGGGGACTTAGCTGTCAGTGAACAATTATGAGAAAGATAAAACTGCCCTCTTGGCATGGTTCAGAAATGTCCAAATTGAGGCCAGCAGCCACCCCTTGGTGCTGACAGTTTCCAACTTCTTCTTCAGGCATGAAGTAAGTGGTTGAAAACCTGACAAGAATCATTAAAACAATTCCAACAGTTGCAAGCAGCAATTTACTTGTACGTCTTTCAATTTCGTATATACTGTATCCACTGCTCATACTGTCATCTCCTCTCTGCTAGAGAGAACAAGCACAGACTGAGTGACTGCTTTGCAGAGCACCTCTGTTCAGTTCACAAGTATGTCGCTGAGCTTCCTGTCACTTAGTAATTTCAATTCTCCATCTGGCTCCCACCTTGATCTTTGTGCCCATGGCCTGCTATAGTGTTCCAATGAAGCCCAACGAAAGCTCAAGGAACGAAACAACGTCACAGCTTTTGATTCAGCACCTGTATGGCCTTCTGGACATAACACTGAGTTCAACGATCAACCTCTGCCTCCATTTTTCATGTTTCCTTCACTTGTGTCTGGTTTTTTTTTCTAGTTTGTTTCTTTATTCCTTTGCTTTGCTTTCGCAAAGTTGCGATCCTGCCATTCACAAACTCATCTGGATACAACTTTTATTTCTTTCCCTTTCTCATTACCACTTTCTTTGGCTTTTGTACCATGAATCTTTGTGACATCGAGGGCGCGATTCTCCCAAAATGGAACAAAGTCCCCTAGTGAGTGCCTTTAGCCACGTGTTTCCCAACACTCGCAATGCGGAGAAACATGTGGCTATTCAACACGACTCGTGTTGAATAAGGGGTCTGAATGGGAAATGCACGTGCGCACATAGCCCCAATTTGTACAGGGGGGCGCTCCGCTCGCCAGAACTACCCAGTGTAGTGAGAGATCGAGACGCCACTTTTCAATGGCGTCCCGACCTCCGAGGCCCCCGAAACGATCCTGACCTTCCCCCCCAGCCAGAACACAATATGGGAGGGTCCTGGGTTCTTCAGACCAAAATACGAAACTTTGCAGCAGTGTACTATTTTGACACTTTGAGTTCCTTACTTCCTCTACTCGACTTCAAGGTATGACTCCATTAATGATCCATGGACCAAAACGATAAAGAGAAAATAAAAGAAATGGGAGCTAAGGGAATCAACAGGAAGGGCCCTTACACCATGAGATGTGAGTGATGCACATGTGTGCCCGTTTTCCAGGGCGCGTACATAATATCTTAATTCTTGGCCAGTCTCAGATCCCTGGACTTTTCAAAGAACATCCTCAGGGACAAGGGTTATCACCTCAACTTGCCGCTGATGACGCCAGTGCAGAGGTCACAGACCACTGCGGAGAAGCAATATAATGAGGCACCATGCCATTTGGAAGAAGCTTAAGTTTCTGAGGAGTTAAAGTGGTGAGCAACAATAATGTTTAATACAGTGAGATTTCAAGCTGGACAGGTGATAGTGTTCCTGATTTACTAGTGCCTAACTTCACCTGTGCCGGTTCTGTGATGCTACACTTTTAAAAAAATATAAATTTAGAGTGCCCAATTAATTTTTATAATTAAGGGGCAACTTACCATGGCCAATCCACCTACCCTGCACATCTTTAGGTTGTGGGGGCGAAACCCATGCAAACACGGGGAGAATGGGCAAACTCTGGGGCAGCACAGTGACACAGTGGTTAGCATTACTGCCTCACGGTGCCGAGGTCCCAGGTTCGATCCCGACTCTGGGTCACTGTCTGTGTGGAGTTTGCACATTCTCCCCATGTTTGCGTGGGTTTCGGCCCCACAACCCAAAGATGTGCAGGGTAGATGGATTGGCCACACTAAATTGCCCCTTAATTGACAAAATGAATTGGGTACTCTAAATTTATTTAAAAAAAGAATGTGCAAACTCCACATGGACAGTGACCCAGAACCAGGATCGAACCTGGGACCTCGGTGCCGTGAGGCAGCAGTGGTAACCACTTGTGCCACCGTTCTGCCCTGATCCTACACTTCTTTAACTTTACGTGCCTTCCCACGACATCTAGGTGTATCCCCTGAATGCAGACCTGAGGTCGGGGTGGCTTGCTGTCTTCCACAACCTGATGCCTGAGATGTCCTTGATGGGCAATCTCTAAAAGGCTGGGACTTAGAGGGTCCTGGTCTACCTCCATTGGCACTGGTGTTTTAGTGCCATCCTGTTCTGTTGTTAGAATCCTTCCTGTTTATGTTCTTTGCTCCCAGTTTATTTTATTATTTTTGGCCTATGGATCCATAATTGGAACATGCCTTTAAGCTGAGGGCTCAAGCTAAGCAGCCTGCTTTTCAGCATATTATGTTCCTAGGTTTTGTATTTTGGAGAAGATAAACAGATGTCAGTGGCGAATGAATCTTAGTAACCTGTTGTGGAGTAAGCCGGTTCGAATGGCTGGCTGGCAACCTGTGGGTTGGCCGGGGATGGTGTTCTGCCTGACAACAGTCAGTGATTGGTTCCTGTGTGATGCTTTCTGAGAGAGCTGGGCAAAAGTGATTAGACCATGGATGGAGAAGGAATGTACTCTCTCTCTCTCGCTGAAAGAACTGTTTTATTGTTCTAAAACCAATGAGTGCCTGCAATATCTTTTCTGTAAATTTGAAATGATCCAGAGTCTACAGAAAAAGTAGACAGGCTTGCCAGAAGCCTCTAGACCCTTGAAAGAAGAGGAGCTGTGTTCTCTTCCTCTCTCTGGTGTCAGTTGCCTGCTGACTCTGTGATCTACAGTGAAGATCATTACAAGCTGAAGGAAAAGAAAGCACCCACCTGAAGGCCTAACCTTCAGAAAGGCATTAACTAGATGTCATCCCAGTACATCAAAGATTCTTTATCCTTTTTTTAAATGAATATGTTCTTTACCTTGCAACCACCCTTTTCTTTCTATTATTTGTCTGTGTAGAGAGTGGGGGTGTTAGAAAGGTTGGAGGGGGCATTGGGAATCAGATAGTCAATAGCCAGTTGTATTTTTTATCTATTTAAATATAATTATTGTTAATAATAATAAAAGGTTACTTGTGTTTAAATTTTAAAAACCTGGTAAATGTAGTCAATTTACCTCAATCAAAGCCTAAAATAACATCTATTTTCACTTGTGTTGCGACTCCTGGTCAAGTGGGGTTGGATTTGACTGTGCACTAGCCCAGGGGTCATGACACTGTCTGCTGTGCCTGAGGTGCGGCAGTCTCTGAAAGGGGAAAGTCAGATTGGCAGAGCACTCCCACGATTTCCGGGAGGAATGGCCTGGGCTGTGCACCAGCAGACCTTCCTCCCCCTGGGTGCTTGTGGGCCCCCGGCTCAGTCTATGGGATAGAGGGGGCAGCTGGAGTGAGATCCAGAAGCTCCACTGTCCTCTTGCACTGCCACTCGTGAATGCCCACCAGTGCCTGTTCTATGCAGTTTAAGCCCTCCGTGATGGTGCTCAGGGACTGAGCCATGTTTCGGACATCTCTCGCCAAGGATCTGACTTCAAGCCCCAGGCTTTCCACTGCAGTTGCCACCCTTGCAGTGTTGGCCTGAGTGCCTCGCATTGCTGCACCATCTCCAGTGAGAGAATTGGCCTTGCAGTCACAGGCGTGTCCCTTCCTGGTATTTCCGGCTCTTCCATTGCATCTCAAACAGCTGAGGGATGAACGTGTCCAGAGGCACAGCACCTGGTTGGGCACAGCTGAGTCCTGGGATCCAGAAGACCTCCAATTCTCCGACCCCTGGGATGTTCCTGCTTCCACCTGATGTGCATCAGCAGGGTGTGGTGCTCACCAGATAGTGAGCCAGAAACCTGCCTGCTAAGAACATAAGAACTAGGAGCAATTCATCCTCTTGAGCCTGCTCCGCCATTCAGTACGATCATGCCTTATCTCATCTTGGCCTCAACAAGTTCTGTCCTTGCACTGATGATGGGTGCGGGTGACAGCTGTGACGCGTCTTCTTCGTCCTCCTCTGACACCTCCTCCAATCTCATGCCGAGGGTTGGCGGTGGAGCACTGCTGCTGGACGAGCCAGGCTTCTCGGGTGATTTTCCTGAAAGGGAAGGGACATGGTACTGTAACATGGCTTGGTCAAAGGTCTGGGAGAGACAGAACTCATGTAAATTTAGGCAGCTGGATGAAAGTGCATAGGCTCCTCACTTTTCTCTCTCATGCCCACCTTGCTCTCAGCACAGGCCCATTCCCCTGCAAGCTTCCTCAAATGGAGTCAGGATCCTCAGCTCTGCCACCGCCAATCTTTGCTCGCTCACGACAATTGTGAGCAAACGTATCCTGTAGAGAGACAAATGGGGATGATGTGAGCAGGCTGTCTGCCGGGTGAGATGGCAATGATACCTGGCATGTGTGGGCACAACACGTCAGCAGGGAGGAATTGTGAGGAAAGGAGTGCTGGGGAGATGAGAAAGCCTATGGGAGGTGGGGTGGTAGGGCCCTGCTCGATGGCAGCATGTGGGGTCAAGTGGCATGGGGAGGGGTGACTGAAAGGGGAGAGTGGTGAGAGAAGACAAGAAGCACTTACCCTGGCAGAATGGAGGAGGTCATTAATTTTCTTCCGGCATTGTACCCCCATCCTCTTGTGGAGGATGTTGGCGTTCACCAACATGGCCACTGTCACCCAGTTCATGACCTTGTTGGAGGGTCTCCTGCCAGCCTGACGGTAGATTGTACCTTTCTCCACAGCATCCAACATTCTTGTAAGGCCATCTTTGGTGAAGCGTGGAACGGCCTTCTTGGCTGTCATCCTCTTGGCTTGACTCTGAGCAACTGCTGTGGCACCATTTAAAAGCAGCACCCCCTTGATTGATCTGCTCAATTGACCCCCGGGGCAGGAAATCAGATGGTTCGTGTGATGGGTGTGGGGAAATGATGTTCATGCAAGTCAAGGGGCATGGTTTTGGGGCCTGGTCAGGAGTTTGGACAACAGAAAACTAATTTCAGACTGGTCATCTGGATGAAGATGCAGTGGATCCTCAATTTTCTTTTGCAGGCAAACCTCGGTATCTATCTAAGCATGCTTCTGGTCCTCCTCTGTGAGCTCCATGGTCCTTTCCTCGAAAGAAGTGGTTCTTGATCATAGAATTTACAGTGCAGAAGGAGGCCATTCAGGCCATCGAGTCTGTACCGGCCCTTGGAAAGAGCACCCCATCCAACCTCACACCTCCACCCTATCCCCGTAACCCAGTAACCCCACCCAACATTTTTGGACACTGAGGGCAATTTAGCATGGCCAATGCACCTGACCTGCACATCGTTGGACTGTGGGAGGAAACCGGATCACCCGGAGGAAATCCACGCAGACACGGGGAGAACGTGCAAACTCTGCACACAGTGACCCAAGCCGGGAATCGAACCTGGAACCCTGGAGCTGTGAAGCAAGTGTGCTAACCACTGTGCTATTGTGCCCCCATTGTGGGCTATCTTCTCGTGAAGGGTCACAAAAGGGGATACTGCAAGCACCTGTGGGTCAGAGGTCGAGGACGACTGGTATGTGTGGGCGCTACGCTTATGCAGGGATGGGTTCTAATGAGTGCCGGGTGTTTTGAGAATGATGCTGGGAGGTCAGGTGCTGGGAATCTGTGAGATGGCAGCATGTGAGCTCAAGGTGTCACTTTGAGGGTCAACGGGAAGGTGGAGAGCCAAGGGAAGACAGGGGGCACTTACTCTTGAAGATCGTATGAGGTCATTAATTGTACATTGAACCCCTGTTCTCTTGGTCAGACAGCTGGCACTGATCAGTGTTGCCACTGTCTCTCAGGCAGGATTGATGACCTTGCTGGATGTCCAACTGCCAGCCCGTGGGTAAATTGTGGCCCGCCTCCTCCATGACATCCAGCAATCGAGTGAGGGCCACTCTGGAGATCTGGGAGCTGGTCTTTTAGCTGCCATCCTCCTGACTTGAATGAGATCAAGTGCTGTGGAGCTGTTTAGATGCAGCTTGATTGAAGTGCTCAGATGACCCTGGGTTGGGAAAGTCACACATTCTGTGCCTCAGACGCGGTGTTTTTCGCAGGGGAGAGACCCATTTTTCTAAATCATAAAGGTTTATTACAATCCCAGACCAGAACCCAACATTTATTAAAATCCTGGACCAGACCATAACAGTTGCTGGGATACCGGACAGGAACCTCAATCACTTTTTTAAAGTTGTAAAACTGAGGAAAGGATGCTTTGCTCCAAGAGTGATTCCTCGCACAAATAGGGATGCGGTGTATTAAAACAAACTTTATTATTAACACAGTATTAAACTACCTTACATCACAGAAATATAGCTTACAATTACCAGTTAAACAATAACATAAAAAACTTTAACTCCTCATTGAAACCTCCTTTATCTCCAAGCAAACAAAACCCATCACAGGTCAAAAAACACTTTTTTCCCCATAAATTTAGAGTACCCAATTCATTTTTTCCAATAAGGGACAACTTAGCATGGCCAATCCACCTAACCTGCACATCTTTGGGTTGTGGGGGCGAAATCCACGCAAACACGGGGAGAATGCACAAACTCCACACAGGCAGTGACCCAGGGCCGGGATTGAACCTGGGACCTCAGCGCCGTGAGGCAGGAGATCTAACCACTGTGCCACTGTGCTGCCCTGTCAAAGAACACTTTTAAATGGAGTTAGCAAACACAGGATTACTTGCCTTTCTCTGGATAAAGAACATTCTTGAAAGGCTGCTTTAAGCGAGAAAGAGATCCTTTCAGTAAACAGCCCGCAGATCCCTGTCAGTCAAATTAATGCTGAATGAGGACTTCCGGGTGCGGCGATGACCAGCTAGGTCGCACGTTTCGGCAGCTCCCGGTGGAACGGACTTTTGGACTCTTAATCAGAGTCCCAACGGCAATTTTAATGGCTAAAAGAACTGTGCGGTAAACCAGAAGGGAATCCCCCCTGGATACGGATGGAAAAAGGGGAGGAAAGTGGCCGGATTGCGGTGGATCCTTTAGAGCAGCGGCAAGGAAGGCAAGCAAAAACCAAGATGGCGTCGGAAGGTGGCAGTTTAATATGGGGCCCTGAACAACACGCGTTTTTGAAATGCTGCGTGGAAGAGCTTAAAAAGGAGATGAAGAAGGAGCTGTTGGCCCCGATATTACAGGCGATTGAAGGGCTAAAAGATGAGCAAAAGACCCAGGAGCGGGAGCTTCGGGTCATGAAGGCAAAGGCTGCCGAGAACGAGGACGATATACAAGGCCTGGTGGTGAAGACGGAGATCCACGAGGCACACCATAAACGATGTGTGGAAAGGCTGGAGGTGCTGGAGAATAATGCGAGGAGGAAGAATTTAAGGATTCTTGGTCTTCCTGAAGGTGCAGAAGGGGCGGATGTCGGGGCATATGTGAGCACGATGCTGCACTCGTTAATGGGAGCGGAGGCCCCGACGGGTCCGTTGGAGGTGGAGGGAGCATACCGAGTGATGGCGCGAGGACCGAGAGCAGGAGAAATTCCCAGAGCCATAGTGGTGAGATTCCTCCGTTTTAAGGACAGAGAGATGGTCCTCAGATGGGCAAAGAAAACTAGGAGCAGTAGGTGGGAGAACGCGGTGATCCGCGTATATCAAGACTGGAGTGCGGAGATGGCGAGAAGGAGGGCGAGCTTTAATCGGGCCAAGGCGGTGCTTCATAAAAAGACGATTAAATTTGGAATGCTGCAGCCGGCAAGACTGTGGGTCACATATCAAGGGAAGCACCACTACTTTGAAACGGCGGATGAGGCGTGGACATTTATTGTTGAAGAGAAATTGGAATAAGCGGGTTATTAAAAAAGAACGTTTGAGACTAAGTGGTGGGGCGAATATGGGGGGCGAAGAGGGGGGAAAAAGGGGGGAGAGATGACTTTTATGTTGTTAATCCTGCGACCCGGTAACTTTTCTCTCTTCCACAGGTTGTGGGGGAGGGAGGAAGGGAGGTGGAGGAGCTGGGGGCGTTGGCGATTGGGGGTGGGGCCAAAAGGGAAGCGCGGGCTTTGTTCCCGCGCCATGATAACTATGGCGGGAATAGGGAAGCAGGAAGGAGGGGGCGTCGCACGGTGCGAGCCGAGGTCACGGGGGGAAGCCGAGGTCACGGGGGGAAGCCGAGGTCGGCCAGAGTTTGCTGACTTCTGGGAGCAACATGGGGGGTGTAACTACGGTAGTGGGGGGTCTAGCGAGGGGGGTGGGAGGGGGGATTTACTGGGTTGCTGCTGCTGGGGAGAAGGGGGAGCTGGTATGGGGTGGGGTGGGCGGGGCGGGAGGGCACCGCCTGGGGGGGACACAGCTGCGTGGGAACCGGGTGAGGAGCTGGACAAAAGGGGATGGCTAATCGACAAGGGGGGGGGGGTAAAGAGCCCCCCAACCCGGCTGATCACGTGGAATGTGAGAGGGCTGAACGGGCCGATAAAGGGGGCATGGGTACTCGCACACCTTAAGAAACTTAAAGCAGATGTGGTTATGTTACAGGAGACGCATTTGAAACTGATAGACCAGGTTAGACTACGCAAAGGATGGGTGGGGCAGGTGTTTCATTCGGGGCTAGATGCGAAAAACAGGGGGGTGGCTATACTAGTGGGGAAGCGGGTAATGTTTGAGGCAAAGACCATAGTGGCGGATAGTGGGGGCAGATACGTGATGGTGAGTGGCAAATTACAGGGGGAGGCGGTGGTCTTAGTGAACGTATATGCCCCGAACTGGGATGATTCCAACTTTATGAGGCGCATGTTAGGACGTATCCCGGACCTAGAGGTGGGAAAGTTGGTAATGGGTGGAGATTTTAACACGGTGCTGGAACCAGGGCTGGACAGATCGAGGTCCAGGACTGGAAGGAGGCCGGCAGCAGCCAAGGTGCTTAAAGACTTTATGGAGCAGATGGGAGGAGTAGACCCATGGAGATTTAGCAGACCTAGGAGTAAGGAGTTTTCGTTTTTCTCCTATGTCCAAAAAGTTTATTCGCGAATAGACTTTTTTGATTTGGGGAGGACGTTGATCCCGAAGGTGAGGGGGACGGAGTATACGGCTATAGCTATTTCGGATCACGCTCCACACTGGGTGGACTTGGAGATAGGGGAGGAAAAAGAACGGCGTCCACCCTGGAGAATGGACATGGGACTAATGGCGGATGAGGGGGTGTGTCTAAGGGTGAGGGGGTGTATTGAAAAGTACTTGGAACTCAATGATAATGGGGAGGTCCAGGTGGGAGTGGTCTGGGAGGCGCTGAAGGCAGTGGTTAGAGGGGAGCTGATATCAATCAGGGCACATAAAGGAAAGCAGGAGAGTAGGGAACGGGAGAGGTTGCTGCAAGAACTTTTGAGGGTGGAGAGGCAATATGCGGAGGCACCGGAGGAGGGACTGTACAGGGAAAGGCAAAGGCTACACATAGAATTTGATTTGCTGACAACGGGTACTGCAGACGCACAGTGGAGGAAGGCACAGGGTGTACAGTACGAATATGGGGCGAAGGCGAGCAGGTTGCTGGCTCACCAATTGAGGAAAAGGGGAGCAGCGAGGGAAATAGGGGGAGTGAGGGATGAGGAGGGAGAGATGGAGCGGGGAGCGGAGAGATTGAATGGAGTGTTCAAGGCATTCTATGAAAGATTATATGAAGCTCAGCCCCCGGATAGGAAGGAGAGAATGATGTGTTTTCTGGACCAGCTGGAATTTCCTAAGGTGGAGGAGCAGGAGAAGGTGGGACTGGGAGCACAGATCGAAATGGAGGAAGTAGTGAAAGGAATTAGGAGCATGCAGGTGGGGAAGGCCTCGGGACCGGATGGATTCCCAGTTGAATTTTACAGGAAATATGTGGACTTGCTCGCCCCACTACTGATGAGAACCTTTAACGAGGCGAGGGAAAGGGGACAGCTGCCCCCGACCATGTCAGAGGCAACGATATCGCTTCTCCTAAAGAAGGAAAAAGACCCGCTGCAATGCGGGTCCTATAGGCCTATTTCCCTCCTGAACGTAGACGCTAAGATTCTGGCCAAGGTAATGGCAATGAGGATAGAGGATTGTGTCCCGGGGGTGGTCCATGAGGACCAAACTGGGTTTGTGAAGGGGAGACAGCTGAATACGAATATACGGAGGCTGCTAGGGGTAATGATGATGCCCCCACCAGAGGGGGAAGCGGAGATAGTGGTGGCGATGGATGCCGAGAAAGCATTTGATAGAGTGGAGTGGGATTATTTGTGGGAGGTGTTGAGGAGATTTGGCTTTGGAGATGAGTATATTAGATGGGTACAGCTGCTGTATAGGGTCCCGATGGCGAGCGTGGTCACGAATGGACAGGGGTCTGCGTATTTTCGGCTCCATAGAGGGACGAGGCAGGGATGTCCTCTGTCCCCATTATTGTTTGCACTGGCGATTGAGCCCCTGGCAATAGCATTGAGGGGTTCCAGGAAGTGGAGGGGAGTACTCAGGGGAGGAGAAGAACACCGGGTATCTCTGTATGCGGACGATTTGTTGTTGTATGTGGCGGACCCGGCGGAGGGGATGCCAGAGATAATGCGGATACTTGGGGAGTTTGGAGAATTTTCAGGATACAAACTGAACATGGGGAAAAGTGAGTTGTTTGTGGTGCATCCAGGGGAGCAGAGCAGAGAAATAGAGGACTTATAGCTGAGGAAGGTAACAAGGGACTTTCGCTACTTGGGGATCCAGATAGCCAAGAATTGGGGTACATTGCATAGGTTAAATTTAACGCGGTTGGTGGAACAGATGGAGGAGGACTTCAAGAGATGGGACATGGTATCCCTGTCATTGGCAGGGAGGGTGCAGGCGGTTAAAATGGTGGTCCTCCCGAGATTCCTCTTTGTGTTTCAGTGCCCCCGGTGGTGATCACGAAGGCTTTTTTCAAAAGGATTGAGACGAGTATCATGAGTTTTGCGTGGGCCGGGAAGACCCCGAGAGTGAGGAAGGGATTTTTGCAGCGTAGTAGGGATAGGGGGGGGCTGGCACTACCGAGCTTAAGTGATTACTACTGGGCCGCCAATATCTCAATGGTATGCAAGTGGATGGGAGAAGAGGAGGGAGCGGCGTGGAAGAGATTGGAGAGGGCGTCCTGCAGGGGGGCTAGCCTACAAGCTATGGCGACGGCGCCGTTGCCGTTCTCGCCGAAGAAATACACCACAAGCCCGGTGGTGGTGGCTACTCTGAAAATTTGGGGGCAGTGGAGACGGCATAGGGGAAAGACGGGAGCCTCGGTGTGGTCCCCGATAAGAAATAACCATAGGTTTGCTCCGGGGAGAATGGATGGGGGATTTGGAACATGGCAAAGAGCAGGAGTAACACAATTGAGAGATCTGTTTGTAGATGGGACGTTTGCAAGTCTGGGAGCGCTGACCGAAAAATATGGGTTGCCCCAAGGGAATGCATTCCGGTATATGCAACTGAGGGCTTTTGCGAGGCAACAGGTGAGGGAATTCCCGCAGCTCCCGACGCAGGTGGTGCAGGACAGAGTGATCTCAAAGACATGGGTGGGGGACGGTAAGGAATCAGACATATATAGGGAAATGAGGGACGATGGGGAGATTATGGTAGATGAGCTGAAAGGGAAATGGGAAGAGGAGCTGGGGGAGGAGATTGAGGAGGGGCTGTGGGTTGATGCCCTAAGTAGGGTAAACTCATTGTCCTCGTGTGCCAGGCTAAGCCTGATACAATTTAAGGTGTTACACAGGGCGCATATGACTGGAGCACGGCTCAGTAAATTTTTTGGCGTAGAGGATAGGTGTGCGAGATGCTCGAGAAGCCCAGCGAATCACACCCACATGTTCTGGTCATGTCCGGCACTACAGGGGTTTTGGGTGGGGGTGACAAAGGTGCTTTCGAAGGTGGTGGGGGTCCAGGTCGAACCAAGCTGGGGGTTGGCTATATTCGGCGTTGCAGAAGAGCCGGAAGTGCAGGAGGCGAAAGAGGCTGATGTTTTGGCCTTTACATCCCTAGTAGCCCGGCGCAGGATACTGTTGATGTGGAAGGAAGCCAAGCCCCCGGGTGTGGAGACCTGGATAAATGACATGGCAGGGTTTATAAAGCTGGAACGGATTAAGTTTGTCCTAAGGGGATCGGCTCAAGGGTTCACCAGGCGGTGGCAACCGTTCGTCGAATACCTCACAGAAAGATAGAGGGAATGGAAAAGAAGAAGACAGCAGCGGCAACCCGGGGGGGGGGGGGGGGGGGGGGAAGGGGGGGGGAGGGGGAGGAACCAGAAGGACTCTCAGGGATGTTAGCGTATAAGTATAATATGTATAGGTTGTTGTTATAGGTAATTGTATACTGGACTGTTGAATTGTATTTTTGGAGAGTATTTATTTGGGACAAGGCAGTTGCCATTTAGTTTTGTTTTTTTAATTTTGATGTTGTTTATATATTATTTATTTCTTGTTTAAACAACTGGCCATTGTTATTTATATTGTTATATTACTGTGTAAAAGATACACAATGTACTGTTATGGTTGGCCAAAAATTTTGAATAAAATATATTTAAAAAAAAAATTAATGCTGAATGTGTCAGCTCTTCAGCTCATAGCTCCCAAAAACTAGCTACAACTGCCTGCTACAGACCTGGCTCCTCCCATTAATTACATCACCTTCATCCCACTCAAATCCCATGACCTACTTATGTTTAAACACAGCGGGCACAGTCCAAAGATGTGCAGGTTAGTTGGATTGGCCATGACAAATTGCCCTTAAGTGTCCAAAATTGCCCTCAGTGTTGGGTGGGGTTACTGGGTTATTGGGATAGGGTGGAGGTGTTGACCTTGGGTAGGGTGCTCTTTCCAGGAGCCGGTGCAGACTCGATGGGCCGAATGGCCTCCTTCACTGTAAATTCTATGATTCAATGGAAAAATTGTTGGTCACCTATTGAAAGGTGACCAGCAATTTTTAACTTATACCACAGCAAGGAATCAAGATTTTGGGGAGAGGGAGGAGTAGAGAAAACTGATGAAAATACATGGCTACATTGCAGTTTTCGAGACTGCAATTTATGTTATTGTCTGCTTTGCTTCTACAGAAAATAGTGATTCAAACCTTCAAGTAATTCCTGCAGTGAAGTTAAAAAAACGAAAGGTAAAGATGCAAAACATAGAAGAAATAAAACAGTGAAGTAAAAAGTACCTGACAAAAATACAATTGGAAGGAAATCATTAAAAAAGAGGAAAATCTTGTAATTATATCACAGTTTTCATGACTTCTGGATGTCCCAAGGCACTTGTAAAAATTGATGCTTGGGGATGAAGGAGGTATCAGTTGGGAGTTAAATTGATGTCAGATAAAAGAATCCTAGCTAAGGGCAGCACAGCGGCGCAGTGGTTAGCACTGCTGCCTCACAACACCGAGGTCCCAGGTTCGATCCCAGCTCTGGGTCACTGTCCGTGTGGAGTTTGCACATTCTCCCCGTGTTTGCGTGGGTTCCGCCCCCACAACACAAAGGATAGGTGGATTGGCCATGCTAAATTGCCCCTTCATTGGAAAAAATGAATTGGGTACTCTACATTTATTTAAAAAACGAATCCCAGCTATCGTGAAACAATCTGACAGGCACTGGTTTAATTCATTGTGTCTTGTTGAAAATTTCCCCTTTCCCAAATTAATCTTCCGCTGTGAGTTCAGGGACGATGTTATCTTCACTCCGTGAATGTTAGGAAATATTGACAGTTTAAAGTGAAGGGGCTATGTAACTACAACATGGTTTAAACCCACAGGGAGCTCGGCTAGGCAGATAAAAGAGGCACCATTATTCAAACTGTAAAAGATTCAACATTTTTTTGATTGTACAAACGGATAAAGAATCACTTCACTCACCCAGCCTTGATAAAAAAAAGCTCAGAAAAGCTGATAATATAATCCTACATTGTACAGCTTCAGATACCATAAACATGTTGGCTGAAATGGTAATGTTGGCTTAGTTTACTGCTCATTCAAAATACAAATTAAAGGAAAACGTATCTAAATGATCTTACATTCTAAGAATTATTTACTTGAAGAATTGTTTAATGAAAGTCAGAGGTTTGCGTTGCTGTTTTTATTTCCTTCACCCAGATCCTGAACACAGTTTATTCCTCGGAAGTATTTCACACAGTTGGACTGAGCTCAGATGAATGGCCTCTGACAATGTCTATTGTAAGGTCTTGGCACTGCTATATTCCCTCCATGCAGAATAGTCATCAATCTCCTTATGTTTCCCCTTTCTGCTTCTGAACAGGTTGGAGAAACTTCCTCCAATTCTAACAAGTTCTTTATTTTCTATCACAGCTCCTGGTTGAAAACGATTTGAACAAAATCAATTTAAAAGAACAACACCTGATACATCAAGAAGAGTTTATTTTAATACTTTTGTTTCAGTAAGTCTTAACTTGAGATTTCTATGTCATAAAATACATTTAATGGCTAGGTAGGAACAAAATCAATAATTTAAAAAAGAAATGTGAGAGTTTGATAACATTTATATAAGTCCCACCAAAATAAAAAAAAACAGACTAACATGCATGATTGGCTTGATTCATCTGAACTTACACGGGACACACGATTGCCTCGCTTTTTGGCCCAATGTCGGGGTCCCTGAGCCACTGTAAAATTCAGTCCCATGTGACTGCAGATTGCCACTGATAATCTGATGAGTTTTGATTCACTTGCACCTGTAACCTTTGGCATGGTAGTTTGGATTATTCTATCAGCTATGGTTTGTATTATTTAATTTTCTCATATACGGATTTTCTTATTTCCATTTTGTATCAAAAGAAAGGGCCCAGTGAATCAAATCTATGCAATTGCAGACACTGCTGAAACGGGAGTGCAAGACACAGAGGGAAGTAGTTAGTAGTGGAAGATTGAAAATCTATGGCAGAGGAAATGCTTATCAAAGGGTCACTAATGGGCTGCTTGCCGAGTTTAATTTAAATTATTTAGTTCAAGTGCCGCTGATCTTAGGGGCAGGCTAATTGAAGATAGTTTCAAATATTAAGTGAACAAAGACAAATTCACACAAATTGTTTCATGCAACTGTGTTCTCCACCCACGGTAGTTCTAACAGTGATTTATTTTTGATGATCTTTTCCACCTTGCTGTAACTCTTACTGATTCCATTAAAAAGAATGAGGCATGTGAATAAGTGACAGTGAGTAATGGCTTTGCTAGTTCTATGTTATGGAGAAGCTTCTCTACATTGTTTATGCGCACAACTTCTGAGCATTTGGCTACGTTGTAGAATGCATCTATTCCTCCAGGGCCGTCGAGGTTTATTTTAATCAACTAAAAGTCTCAGACCAGCTGTCAAAACTCGTAATTTGTAGAGTATCAGGGAAGTTATCGCATGAAGCTGATGATATTGTGAGATAGACACAGTAGGTTGCATAAAACTCTCCAAAACCCCTCCAAAAGCTGTTTGTCAACGTTCAAAACTCATCCTGCAACTAATGTTGCTTTAATTCATCTTGTCATTTTGCCAGTCCGTATGTTTTGTGTAACTGCATTGGATTAGAAATGTTGTGCCCAATGTCTGGAACCTTTTAATGAACTCCACTTTTATTGTCTTAACTGTATGACCTTTGTGGAACTACTATTATTATAACTCAATAAAAATAAAATGGATTAAAGAGAAAAAGCAAACAAACCACCACATTGGATGCATGCTTAAAGAGAAATGCTCAGTCAACATTCATGCTCAAACAAAGAAAAGGCACAAAGAATTAGCCGTAGCTTTAATATCCTTTTCCTTGATTTGTTTACCCCTTTTGAGTACTCCCGGCATCCTTAGGGGAAATAACTTGGACGAATTATTGAGCCAATGTAAAGTCTCAGGCAAGCCACCACTTGGAAGCGATGACTGAAGAAAAGTTTGGATTTATTCTCCTTACTATTTATACCTCCCATTCCCCAATAGTCTCCCATAGCTGACCCACACCCAAGCCGGGGTATTTATGCCCCAGCAGTCCTAGGATTAAGGGGGGGCAGCTCTGCCCCCCTCATCTGGGTAGATTGTACTCAGGTGAGGCCACAGGGATTCTGAGGTTGCAGATCCCTTGGCATCCTGTAGGGTTATAACAGCCAGACAGGTCAAAGTTAAGTAAAATTGGCAAATACAGCTGAAACATCCTAATCATGGGACAGCATTGGGGCAAAGTACTGTGGGTATTGGAATCCGAAATAAAAATTAGAGCAGTCACTTTGTGGTGTTGGGTGTTCTGACACACAGATGAGCCAACACGGTTGTATATGGTACAACGCTATTTTATTTAAACTTACTATGTACAGTTTTGTCTTTGCACCCTGCACGTGGGGGTTTCCTGCTTGTGATGTTTTAACAGCTCTTTCTTGTTCCTTTGTCCCCAGACCTACTGACCACCAGGTGTCGTGCTCGTGCTTTTTATGTGGTTGGTGTTCTTGTCTGTGATTGGTTGTGGTGTTGTGTGCTCTGATTTGCCTGTTGGTGTGTCCATCATGATGTGTGTGTTTGAATATCATGACATCCCCCCTTTTTACAAAGATATGTGCCTACGTGGTAATAAATATGATCGTGTCGTGAGTGCATCTAAGAGTGTGTGTGTGTCGTGTGCAGCATGTGCATATGACGGAACTATGTACATGGGGCGATGTCGGGTGCGTCACATGAACCAAGTTGTACCATAACATAACATAAATGCGAGCGAGAGAAGAAGGAAAAAAAAAACTTGAACAGTTGTCCAGTCAGACGACATCTGGAACGATAAACAACAACAGGTTATCATGTAAAATTGTGCAACTTGTTAAACATATGAACGGTATTATAAGTCCAGTCTAATGGGCTTGCGACGAGTTCGGGTTGATCGCCTCAAGGGTGGATCAAGAACCACCGGCTGCTGTGCAGGCATGGCCATGGGTGGCGATGGAAAGGGCGTGATGTGCGGCAGCTCCACAAAGTCATCCTCGGAAGCCTGTTGAGGATCTGGCGTGTGCGTACTGTGTGGCTGTGAGCATGGAAGTCGGCGAAGGGCGCGCCGATTGCGGCGACGCACGGAACCATCCGGCATGCGAACCAGGAACGAGCGGGGAGCCACTTGTCGGAGGACTTCGGCCGGTGCTGACCAGCCACCATACGGTTGATGGACGCGTACTTTGTCTCCGGAGGACAGGGGGGGCAGGTCCGTCGCTCGTGTGTCGTACCGACTTTTCTGGCGATCACGCTGCAGTTGCATGTTCCGAAGAACCGCCTCATGGTCTGTTGTTGGTGCCAGGATGGAAGGTACCGTCGTCCTGAGGGAGCGACCCATTAGTAGCTGCGCTGGCGAGAGACCCGTGGATAGCGGGGCCGATCGATAGGCCAGCAAGGCAAGGTTAAAGTCCGATCCGGCAGCAGCCGCCTTGCACAGGAGCCGCTTGGCGATGTGGACACCCTTTTCAGCCTTCCCGTTCGATTGTGGATGCAGAGGGCTGGATGTCACATGAGTGAAACCATATGCTGCGGCAAAGGACGACCATTCACGGCTGGCGAAACAGGGTCCATTGTCTGACATGACAGTCCTTGGAATGCCATAGCAAGCAAATGTTTCCTTGCAGGCCCCAATGACTGCGGACGACGTCAGATCATGGAGAGGCATGACTTCCGGGTAGTTTGAGAAGTAGTCTATAATAACGATGTAATCTCTGCCGAGCGCGTGAAATAGGTCAACACCCACCTTCGCCCAGGGGGACGTCACCATCTCGTGTGGTAGAAGTGTTTCCGGAGGTTGCGCCGGCTGAAACCTCTGACAGGTTGTGCAGTTGAGCACCATGTTGGCTATGTCTTCATTAATACCCGGCCAATATACCGCCTCCCGGGCCCTTCGTCTGCATTTTTCGACGCCCAAGTGGCCTTCGTGTAGTTGATGAAGAATCATCTGGCGCACGCTCTGCGGAATAACGATCCTGTGTGATTTCATAAGGACCCCGTCTATGTTGGTAAGATCATCTCGCACATTATAAAACTGGGGGCACTGCCCTTTGAGCCACCCTTCCGTCATGTGGCGCATCACTCGCTGCAGAAGGGGGTCAGTCGCCGTCTCTGCGCGTATGTGGGCCAGACTAGGATCATCAGCTGGCAGATTTGCTGCTGTCAGAGTTACGTGTGCCTCAATTTGACGCACGAACCCCTCCGCATCTGGTGGTGTGCTCACTGCTCGGGAAAGAGTGTCCGCCACGATGAGCTCCTTCCCCGGAGTGTAGATCAGTTCGAAATCGTACCTCCTGAGTTTAAGTAAGATGCGCTGGAGGCGAGGAGTCATGTCGTTCAGGTCTTTGTTAATGATGTTGACCAGGGGGCGGTGGTCAGTTTCGACCGTAAATCGTGGCAGGCCATACACATAGTCGTGGAACTTGTCCAGTCCAGTTAACAAGCCCAGGCATTCTTTTTCGATTTGCGCGTAGCGCTGTTCGGTAGGGGTCATGGCTCGTGAGGCATATGCAACCGGGGCCCATGACGACGTGCTGTCTTTTTGCAGGAGTACCGCTCCAATACCAGATTGGCTGGCGTCTGTTGAGATCTTTGTAGGGCGAGTCGTGTCAAAGAAGGCCAGCACTGGTGCCGTGACCAGTTTGTGCTTGAGCTCCTCCCATTCCCGCTGATGCGATTGGTGCCAGTTGAATTCTGTCGATTTTTTTACGAGATGGCGCATATTTGTTGTATGAGAAGCCAGGTTGGGAATGAACTTCCCAAGGAAGTTGACCATGCCCAGGAATCTTAAGACAGCCTTCTTGTCAGCCGGCCGTGGCATGGCTGTGATGGCGCTAACCTTGTCTGCATCGGGACAGACCCCTGACCTTGAGATGTGGTCCCCGAGGAATTTCAGCTCCGTCTGGCCGAAGGCACACTTCGCACGGTTGAGACGCAGGCCATTTTGTCGTATGCGGGTGAAGACACGTCGTAGACGATGCATGTGTTCCTGCGGAGTGGTGGACCAAATGATGATATCGTCCACATATACACGTACCCCTTCGATGCCTTCCATCATCTGCTCCATAATGCGGTGGAAAACTTCAGATGCTGAAATGATGCCGAATGGCATCCGGTTGTAGCAGAATCTGCCAAAAGGAGTGTTGAATGTGCATAGTCTTCGGCTGGCCGGGTCCAGTTGGATCTGCCAGAATCCTTTGGAAGCATCCAATTTGGTGAATATTTTGGCTCGCGCCATCTCGCTGGTGAGGTCCTCTCGTTTCGGGATGGGATAGTGTTCCCGCATGATGTTGTTATTCAGATCTTTAGGATCTGTACATATACGGAGCTCGCCAGAGGGCTTCTTTACACAGACCATGGAGCTGACCCATGGCGTGGGCTCCGTGACCCTGGATAGGACCCCTTGGTCCTGAAGAATCTGCAGTTGTGCCTTGAGGCGGTCTTTGAGTGGCGCAGGAACCCTGCGAGGTGCGTGAACGACAGGGATGGCGTCCGGTCTGAGTCGAATCTTGTACGTGTATGGCAATGTCCCCATGCCTTCAAAAACCTCCTGGTTGTGAGCAAGGAGGGAATGGAGATTTGCGTGGAACTCAGCATCCGGGAAGTCGGATATCTCATCTGGAGAGAGAGACATAATGCGCTGTATCAGGTGAAGGACCTTACACGCCTGTGCGCCCAGTAACGAGTCCTTTGATGAGCCGACAACTTCGAAGGGGAGTGTGGCCGTGTACATCTTGTGGGTCACCTGTAGCTGGCAAGATCCTATGGACGGGATGACGTTCCCGTTATAGTCAACCAACTTGAGCCGGGATGGCGTGATGGGTGGTTTGACCTTCATGGCCTGGACTGCAGAATATGCAATCAGGTTGGTGGATGCGCCGGTGTCCAGATGGAAGTCGACGCGCGATCGGTTGACCGTCAGGGTTGCACACCACTCATCGGCTGGATTGATGGCATTGACCTTGTTGACATCGATGACGGAAACGCGGAAGGCATCCTGTTCCTCTTTCTGTTACTTTGTTGTAAAAAGGGCACCTTGATAGTTGCCATGGCAGTTTTCCCCCCAAAATGGCAAAGTGTCATTTCGGAATGAAACTCGGTATGATTCCTGCCGCCCTGGCAATGCAATTTTTAGGCACTTAGAATTTCTTTTCTCCATGTGAAAAATGCCTCGCCTGAGGTGCGAAGGGTCTGATTTTCCTGCCTCGGGGTCACCTGAGCACTTCAATGAAGTGCTGCATTTAAATGGCTCCATGGCGTTTTCTCTCCTTTAAGCAAGGAGGATGGCAGTTCGAAGACCAGATCCTAAATTTATGGAGTTGGCCCTCAGCTGCTTGCAGGATGTTGTGCAGGAGAGGTGGGGTACAATACACCCTCGGGCTGGCAGGAGGTCCTTCAGCAAGGTGGAGAATCCTGCCTGAGGCCCAGGGGCAGCACTGGTCAGTGCCAGCAGCCTGAATAAGAGGGCGGGTGTGCATTGTAGGAAAAACAAGAATGACCTACTCTGATCAGCCAGCATAAGTGCTCCCGGTCTCCTCTCTGCACTCCACTCTTCCATCATCTCCCCAAATGTCACCTGGATCCCACATGCTGCCACCACGCAGAGCCCCAGCTCCCGACTTCCTATCAGCGTCCTCAAATCCCCCATGGCGCTTCTCTTCAGAACCCCTCCCCACTAATCGCTGTGCCCACACATGCCCAGTGTCATCAACCTTTAACCTGTCAGGCGTCCAGCTCATAAACCTCATTTGTGTTCCGAGAGGAGAAGCTCACCCACAACTGCCGTGAGTGAGAGAAAACAAGCGGTGGGGATCCTCAAGCTGAGGATCCTGACTCTGTATGAGGAGAGGACCATGGAGCTTGCAGGGAAGGAGCAGAAGTGGGCCTGCGCTGAGAGTGAGGTTGGCCTGCGACAGAAAAGTGAGGAGCTGCTGCACTTTTATCCAGATGACCAGTCTTTTTTTAAATAGATTTAGAGTAACCAATTACTTTATTTCCAATTAAGGGGCAATTTAGTGTGGCCAGTCCACCTAACCGGCACATCTTTGGGTTGTGGGGGTGAAACCCACGCAAACATGGGGAGAATGTGCAAACTCCACACGGATAGTGACCCAGAGCCGGGATCGAACCTGGTACCTCGGTGCCGTGAGGCAGCAATGCTAACCACGGCGCCACCATGCTGCCCTCAGATGACCAGTCTTAAGTGACTTCTTTGCAGTTCAAACCCTTGACAGGCTGTATATTAAAAACATGTCCCATTTGGCAGAAATATCAAACGAAGAGACCGGCCCGTCAACCAACAGTGTCTCACCACCCACCCTTGACACCAACTCAGAGGAGACCTCAGAGGAGGACATGGATAAAGCGTCACGGCTTTAACCTGCACCATCCATCGTCGCAGAGAAACACACCTCAGTGAACAAACTTAGCAGCCAGACTTCTGGGTCATTTCTGGTGAGCACCATATTGCTTCTGATGCAAATTAGGTGGAGGCAGGAGCATCCCAGAGATTGGGCAGTCAGGAGTTTGCTGGACCCCAGGACGCAGCGGTGCCCAACAAGGTGCTGTGTCTCTGGAAAAGCTGCTTGAAATTCAAAGGCAGAGCTGGGAACACTAAGAGGGGTTGTCAGAGACACTCTTGTGACTAATGGAAGAGTCCCAAAGCCTTCTGTCCCAGGGGTTGCTGTCAGCGATGCGTGGCACCCAGGCCAACACTGCAAGGGTGGTGTCCGCATTGGACAGCCTGGGTCAAAAGGTTGGATCCATGAATGGAGAACTCCGAAGAATGGATCAGTCCCTGAGGACCATGAGTGAGGGTCCAACTGCATGGTGCAGCCAATGGTGGGCCTTCAGGACTGGCAGCATCAGATGACGTGGAGACCTCTGGAGCTCACTCAGCTGCCTCTCTGTTTCATGGAGTAACCTGGGGGCATATGAGTATCTGGAGGGAGGAGGATCCATTGGAGCACATTCCAGGCTCTTCTACTCCGGGGACCCTGGGAGTAACTATCCCATCTGAATCCCCTCTTCCTGATACCGGCACAACTTAGGGGCAGGGGACAGAAAAGGGTAACGTGGCAACACCAGTGCCACCCGAAAGTAGGCCAGGGCCCTCCAGATCTTGACCCTCCAGAGGGCCAAGGGCATCTTGGGTAACCAGACATGGAAGACAACAGGCTGTCTCCACCTCAGATGTGCATCCTGGGAATACCCCTAGACAGAGCGGGGGGGGGGGGGGGGGGGGCACACATGTATAAGGAATTGTAGAAGCACAGTGTGGGCACAGGCAAAGTTAGGCACAGATAGTTGGGGGTCTTCATCACTTGTCACATTGCACATGTCACTGTATTGAATTTTATTGGTCTTCACAACCTTAAGACCTCACTTTTGTTAACCCTCCTCACAGCGGCATAGTGCTCCCCCCCATTTGGACAAAGATTTTCTCACAGGCCCTCAATGTCAGGTAGACGGTGAGGCACTCATTTAATGTTTCATTAATTGTGAAAGGACTCAGGCATGAATCAGTGAACCCTAGACCTTTGCCCCTAATATTCCTCCAGTGCTAAGGGACAAAGGAATGTCAGCACGAGACTCATTTGCTTATGAGCTGGGGGATCAGCGTGCTGGCAACAGACAGACAGGAGTCAAACATAAGCAATAGCAGAGGAACATCACAGACCATTCTTCAACATGAGCCATCACCCTCCTGCATTGGCTGGTCAGCAGGCACTCAAAGACTCCCAGCCCCAGCAACCAAATAACGAAGGTTTCGCAACCCTCATCCATGGTCACAAAGGGGTCACAATGGACTGGGCGGGGGGTGGGGGGGGGCTTGCTGAGCTGTTGGACAACATACTGGACCATGAAACAGGAAGCGATGAGCAGGTCCCTAGCCCTCCTGCCCATCCGAACCCTCACGCCTGCCTGGCCTCCATCCTCCTTTCCTCTACTCCCTTGAGCACTTACTCCTCATCCGAGGAAATGTGATGCTCCTCTACATCTTCATTAGCAAGGCCATCACCCCACAGCAGATGTGGCAGACTTTCTGGGGACTATACAGACGAGTCCCACCGGAGCTGCCAAGCAGCGGAAGTGCATCTGGGGGAGGCCGATTCACTGCTCTATCACAGACCAGGTGGCACTGTGAGTCTTGTTGTAATGGGCATCTGCTTTTGTTTCAGGCCTCCGCACTGCCATCATTAGCCAAGGCCTCAGGAGATATCTCTTGTCCTCAACAAGCCATCCCTGCAGCATGGGGTGACCTTTGAAAATACCAAGGATCTATGATTACCTGGAAATGTAAATATCATGCACGTTCCCTGGAAAACAGGCATGCACATGCATGAATCTCATCTGGAGGTCACACACCTGCTGGACATTGAGGGAGTGGAACCCCTTTCCTGTTGATGAAGGCGACTCCCTGATCTACAAGAGACGTAGAGTGACTTGAGTGCAATCGATCGCCCCCTGTAGCTGTGGCAGACCAGCTGTGGTGCTGAATCCGTAGCCCTTTTGTCCAGCTGGACCTGGCCCGGTCCAAATGGATGAAGTCTGAGCCCTTTGCATAGTGTGCATTCGTCACCTCATGGGCGGATGCCTCCGAAATGCCACGCACACCACCAGTTGAGCCGTGGAGCCCATCTTCTAAACGTTGCAGGCTGCTGTGACCTATATGGCCACAGGGAGAGGGTGTCCGTCGCTGCCATGTGACGCCAAGTTGTGAAAAATGTGGCACAGGCAGCACCGAGTTCCCAGGTTCGATCCCAGCTCTGGGTCACTGTCCGTGTGGAGTTTGCACATTCACCCCGTGTCTGCGTAGGCTTTGCTCCCACAACACAAAGATGTCCAGGTTAGGTGGGTTGGCCACACTAAATTGCCCCTTAATTGAAAAAATGTGGCACAGGTCTTCCTGGTGAGGCGGAGTCTCCTACAGCACATGCTGTTGGACAGCTCCATCAAGGACACTCTCGGTGTCCTTCTGTGCCTTCGTGCCCCCTGTTTAGCTGATGCAGCCTCTGGCCCTCTGGTCTCCTGGCATGGGTCTTCCCTGGGTACTGTCGCTCGTTGCTGCTGGACTTTGTGCTCGTTCAACACTGTGATAAAAAGAATAGCCAACTCCACTGGCTCCATACCAATATCACTTGGTTAGCTGCAGGGGATGAGAAAGAGAGAGAGAGTCAGGTTGGACTCGCAGCCAGATAATATCAGTACCATCCCTGACCCCTGACCCACTGGCCTCCCGGAACTGGAAGCAAACAGTTCCACACATTAACCGGTGCCTAACACTCACTCACATCATAGGTGCCATCTCCATTGCATGACTGTCCCCTGGTCAATGCCTTCCCCCCTGTCAGAGTTGCCTTTGGCCACCTGTCTGATTCTCCCCTCCCTTTTTCTCAATATCGGGTGTTCTGACAGAAGGTTTCTATGGTCGCCAAGCCCTCAGGGGCAGGGTCCACTGGACGGTAATGTATACCTTGGGGGCGAATGGATCCTCAATGTCAAGTGATGGGGTCTGGCACATATGCAGACACAGTCCCTCTGAATGACGTGTCCCGAAGTGTTTATCCTTGAAACCTGAAACCTTGAATATTGAACCCTTGAAAGTTGGCATTGCTAGGGGTTAATACATGATGGCCAATTAATTTGTGGAGCATGAGTCTCAGGAATGTTAGAGGGCCTAATTTCTTTCTGCTTCAGGGATAGGCATAGCTAATTCCCACCATCCCTACTCAGGCTGCGTCATTCTGAGATCTCATTGCTGTCAGGCCTTTGCATTTAAGACACCTGGCCAGCCACTCTAGAGTCCTTGCCTCCCCCTCCCCTCAGGCTGGTAACCATGTTTGCTTCTCTTTCAGGGTCTCATCCAACCAGCCTATTAGGACCACTCTCAGCACACCCTGCCCCCCACCTCATATGGTCCTCACCTGCAGCAGACCCATACCCCAAAACACAGGCAGCATAAATACGGCAAATTCCTCACTAGTGAACGGTCCATTATCCTCCGGGATTCCATGGGTGCTCAAAGTACCACAGAGCTTTTCAGTCGTGGCTTTGGATGCCGTGGATGTCATCCTGCATACCTCCAGCCACGATCACAAGGAACGTGGACCCCATGAACGGTGCCGCAGAATCCGCAAAGAGACAAACCCATGGGCGTCATGGCCATTCCCAAGGGTGAAGCGTGGCCGCCGGCAGGAGTTTCTGAAGGTCCTGGCACAACCCTCTCCATGTCCCCATCGATACCAGACATAACTGTGGGCCAACATTTTTATTTTTGATGCCCCCGGATGGCCATTGTGCAGGTCCTGTAGCAGGGCTTCCTGACCCCGTGAGGGCAATGACCACATGGGCTCCCCACAATGTAATTCCATACTGCACTCGGAGAATTTCTGGGCAAGCGACTGGAGGGTAACTGTAAGGGCTTCCTGTTTGCCGCCGCTGAACAGCATGAGGCGAAGCTTCACCAATTCCTGGTCCCACTGTGCCCACACATGCACCCAAATAGCCGTCACCAGCAAGGTGTCCATGAAGTTGAGTGTCACAATCCACCTCATCTGCCACTGGTGGGGACAGGGTGCTCACGGTCAACAGCTGCTGGCTGAGTGTGTCCACATGGGCAATCTTCGCACCCGGGCGGTGCTGGAGGCAATATTCGTTCGCAGTGAGCAGGAGCACCCATCGCGGGATTGTAGCCAATGCTATTGGCAGGATACCTTTATCCTTACTGAAGAGGGCGAGCAGCGGTTTGTGGACCGTTATAATAAGAAAATGACATCTATAAACATATTGATGGGGCTTCTTTATTCTGACAATCACAGCCAAGCCCCCCTTCGCGATCTGTGTTTAACGAAGCTCTGCATCTGCCAGTGTCCTTGAAGCGAACTCAATGGGACATTCCATCATCCTAGCCAGCACCGCCCTGCTGTGAAAATTAGAGGCCTTTCCAGATCATAATGTGGAAGAAGCTGCTTCGAAGATGGACCCTCCTTAAGGGCAATAAACGCCTCGTCCTGAGAAGCACCCCAGCACCACCCCTGGTCTGTCTTCAACAGCACACGGGGCGGAGCTAGCAGAGTGGCCAGGTTGGCATTGAACTTCCCATAGTAATTGACCAAGCCTAAAAACGACCGGAGCTCAGACGTGTTCCTTAAGACCATAAGACCATAAGACATAGGAGCGGAAGTAAGGCCATTCGGCCCATCGAGTCCACTCCACCATTCAATCATGGCTAATTTCAACTCCATTTACCCGCACTTGGGGTTGGGGCCACGTTTATTGCGCAAACCTTATACTCCACTGGGTGCAGACCATCCTTGTCTACCCTGTAACCGAGATAGGTTACCTCTCTTGCACGGAAGACACACTGACTGCGCTTCAGCCTGGTGCCCACATGCGAACATGGGGCTGGAGCACTTCCTATAGGTTTCCATATGTTCCTTCTCTGAAGACCCCACAATAAGTATGCTGCCCAAATAGGCGGCCACCTTCGGTTGGCCCTGCAAGATTTCTCCATCACCTGCTGAAAAATCGCTGGGGAGGATGAAACCCCGAATGGGAGGCAGGTGTACTCAAACAAACCCCAATGTGTGTCGATGCTTGCAAATTTTCTAGTTTGGATTGGTGCAACTGACAGAAGCTGAGGCACAGTTTAATTGCATTAAGCAGTGGTCCTTATCTGGGGCATCCACGTGGAAGGCCGTGGTTCGTGGCAACCTAGGTGGTTGTCACAGACGGTGTTCCCTGCACCAGACCGGGCAACCCTGACCCTCACGGCACCTTCAACCACACAGTTGGCAATGCAGCTGGCTCTCCTGCATCCCCAGGTGATATATCCCACCGGGTAGGGGTAGTGCCCGAGACCTGAACTCTGCTACAGAATTGTATCGGGAGCTGATCTGTCGGAGGAAGTCTGGCCTGGCCAGCACTTTCCCGTGAGCGAGAGGAAGGCTGAAAGGGTGAGCGGCCCAAACTATGGATGCCAGAGACAATGGAACCCTGAAGTTCCTGCTCACCTTTCTCCGTGTGTTCACGGGCGAGGGAAAATGGCGCGTTTCAAATCCAGTGTGCCTTCTATCAAAAGCTTCCTGTTGTGGCTGTATTATTAATACCACACACAAGCCGGGCCCTCAACATCCCAAAGAGGGACAGCCCAAACTCACTGTGTTCAGCAAATGCCGCAGTCGGGTCAAGTCTGTGACTGACTCATCAGGAGAGCGCACCACCGTATTAAACAATACCATGGCATCATTCAGGACACCTTGGGGCACACTTCCAGCTGATGGTGTAACCATGTATCTGATGCCCTCATCCCTGTAGATGGCACTG
Source organism: Scyliorhinus torazame (assembly GCF_047496885.1). Classification (NCBI taxonomy): domain Eukaryota; kingdom Metazoa; phylum Chordata; class Chondrichthyes; order Carcharhiniformes; family Scyliorhinidae; genus Scyliorhinus; species Scyliorhinus torazame. The sequence goes on from NC_092710.1 coordinate 214,594,474, forward strand.
GTCGTGGGTTTGAACTTTGCTGCCTAAGGAGCCTTTGCGAGTTCCTACAGTGCATCTTGTAGGTGATACACCCGCTGCAACTGTGTCGGTGGTGGAGGGAGTGAATATTTGTGTAAAGGGGAGCAATCAAGCGGGCAGCTTTGTCCTGGATGGTGTCTAGCTTTTTGAGTGTTGTTGGAGCTGCATTCATCCAGGCAAGTGGAGAGTATTGCATTACACTCCTGACTTGTGGTTGACGAGCCTTTGGGGAATCAGGAGCTGACTTACTCGCTACATGATTCCTTACCCCTTCCTCCCTCCCTCCCCCCCCCCTCCCTTCCACAGGACATCCCCCCCCCACCCTCCCCCCCCCCCCACCCCACACCCCCCCTGGGTTGCTGCTGCTGCTGACCGACCTTCCTCTAACGCTCTGCGAGATAGTCTAGGAACGGTTGCCACCGCCTGCAGAACCCCTGCGCAGACCCTCTCAAGGCAAACTTTATCCTCTCCAGCATAATGAACCCGGCCATATCATTTATCCAGGCCTCCAGGCTGGGGGGCTTCGCCTCCTTCCACATTAACAAGATCCTTCGCCGGGCTACTAGGGACGCAAAGGCCAGAATGCCGGCCTCTTTCGCCTCCTGCACTCCCGGCTCATCCACTACTCCGAATATTGCTAGCCCCCAGCTTGGCTTGACCCGGACTTTCACCATCTGAGATATTGTTCCCACCACTCCTCTCCAGAACCCCTCCAGTGCCGGGCATGACCAAAACATATGGACATGGTTCGCCGGACTCCCTGAGCACCTTCCACATCTGTCCTCTACCCCAAAAAACTTACTCAACCTCGCCCCCGTCAAGTGCGCTCTGTGAACCACCTTAAATTGTATCAGGCTGAGCCTGGCACACGAGGAGGAGGAATTAACCCTACCTAGGGCATCAGCTCATAACCCCTCCTCAAACTCCTCCCCCAGCTCCTCCTCCCATTTACCCTTCAACTCTTCTACCAACGCTTCCCCCTCTTCTTTCATCTCCTGATATATTGCCGACACCTTGCCCTCCCCGACCCATACACCCGAGATCACCCTGTCTTGAATTTCCTGTGCCGGGAGCAACGGGAATTCCCTCACCTGCCGCCTCACAAACGCCCTCACCTGCATGTATCTAAAAGCATGTCCCGGGGATATCTCAAACTTCTCCTCTAGTGCCCCTAGGCTCGCAAACGTCCTATCAATGAACAGGTCCCCCATTCTTCTAATCCCCGCATGATGCCAGCTCTGAAAGCCCCCGTCCATCCTCCCCGGGACATTACCCCTGATCGGGGACCACACCGAGGCTCCCGTCGCACCCCTGTGCCGTCTCCACTGGCCCCAGATCTTTAGCGTTGCCGCCACCACCGGACTCGTGGTGTACTTTGACGGCGAGAGCGGCAGCGGTGCCGTCACCAGCGCCCCCAGGCTCGTTCCTTTGCAGGACGCCATCTCCAACCTCTTCCATGCCACCCCTTCTCCCTCCATCACCCACTTACGGATCATCGCCACATTTGCTGCCCAGTAGTAGCTCCCTAGGTTCGGCAGCGCCTACCCTCCTCGGTCCCGACTGCGTTCCGGAAACCCTCTCCTTACCCTCGGGGTCCTATTCGCCCACACAAACCCCATAATACTCCTGCCTACTCTCTTAAAAAAGGCCTTGGTGATCACGATGGGAAGGCACTGAAACACAAACAGAAACCTCGGAAGGACCACCATTTTGACCGACTGCACTCTACTCGCCAGCGAGAGCGGTAACATGTCCCATCTTTTGAAGTCCTCCTCCATCTGCTCCACCAACCTCGTCAGATTCAGTTTATGTAGGGCCCCCCAACTCCTGGCTATCTGGATCCCCAGGTACCGAAAGCTCCCCTCCGCCCTCCTCAGCGGTAGCTCGCCTATCCCCCTTTCTTGGTCCTCTGCCTGTACTACAAAAAGCCTACTCTTCCCTACATTGAGCTTATAGCCCGAAAATTCCCCAAACTCCCTTAAAGTCTGCATGACCTCCACCATACCCTCCACTGGATCCGCCACACACAGCAACAGGTCGTCTGCATAAAGCAACACTCGATGCTCTTCTCCCCCTCGGACCACCCCCCTCCATTTCCCAGGCTCCCTCAATGATATGGCCAAGGGTTCAATCGCCAATGCAAACAACAGGGGGGACAGGGGGCACCCCTGCCTCGTCCCTCGGTACAGCCGAAAATACTCCGACCTCCGCCGATTCGTCACCACACTCGCCACCAAGCTCTGTAGAGGAGCTTAACCCAACTAATAAACCCTCCCCCGAACCCAAACCTATGCAGCACTTCCCAGAGGTACTCCTACTCTACTCGGTCAAAGGCCTTCTCCACGTCCATAGCTGCCACTATCTCCGCCTCTCCCTCCACCGACGGCATCATTATCACGTTTAAGAGCCCCCGCACATTGGTGTTTAGTTGCCGGCCCTTTACAAATCCCGTCTGGTCCTCGTGGATCACCCCCGGTACACAGTCCTCAATTTTCGTAGCCAGCACTTTTGCCAGCAACTTAGCATCCACGTTGAGGAGCGAGATCGGCCTGTACGATCGACATTGCAGTGGGTCCTTGTCCCACTTTAGGATCAAAGAAATCGTCGCCTCCGACATTGTCGGGGGCAGGGTCCCTTCCTCCCTTGCCTCATTAAAGGTCTTCACTAGTAGCGGGGCCAACAGGTCTACGTACTTCCTGTAGAACTCCACTGGGAACCCATCCGGTCCCGGGGCCTTCCCTGCCTGCATACTCCCCAAACCCTTGCTCAGCTCCTCCAACCCAATTGGTGCCCCCAAACCAGCCACCTCTTGCACCTCCACCCTCGGGAATATCAATTGGTCTAGGAATCGTCTCATCCCCTCTTCCCCCGCTGGGGGCTGGGATCTGTACAGCTCCTCATAGAAGGCCTTGAATACCTTGTTTATTTTCGTCGCACTCCGAACCGTGGCTCCCCTTCCATCCTTGACTCCCCCTATTTCCCTCGCTGCCATCCTCTTATGGAGCTGGTGTGCCAGCATCCGACTCGCCTTCTCCCCATACTCGTAGGTCGCCCCCTGCGCCTTCCTCCACTGTGCCTCTGCCTTCCCTGTGGTCAACAGATCAAACTCCGTCTGGAGACGTCGTCTTTCCCCAAGTAATCCCTCCTCAGGGGCCTCTGCGTATCTCCTGTCCACTCTTAAAATCTCCCCCACTAACCTCTCCCTTTCCATGCCCTCTATCTTCTCCCTATGAGCCCTAATGGAGATTAGCTCTCCCCTGATCACCGCCTTCAGCGCCTACCATACCACCCCCACCCGCACATCCCCGTTGTCGTTGACCTCCAAGTACCTTTCGATGCACCCCCTCACCCTCCCACACACCACCTCATCTGCCAGCAGTCCCACATCCAACCGCCACAGCGGGCGTTGGTCCCTCCCCTCTCCCAACTCCAGTTCTATCCAGTGCGGGGCGTGATCTGAAACGGCTATGGCCGAATACTCCGTTCCCTGTACTTTCGGGATCAGCGCCCTGCCCAGAACAAAAAAATCTATCCGGGAGTAGGCTTTGTGCACGTGGGAGAAAAAAGAAACTTCCCTGGCCTGCGGCCTGGCAAACCTCCACGGGTCCACTCCCCCCATCTGATCCATAAACCCCCTAAGCACCCTGGCCGCCGTCGGCCTCTTTCCAGTCCTCGATCTGGAGC